>NC_091131.1:94157329-94304829 GCF_040183065.1 Periplaneta americana | reverse complement strand
TAATATAATATAATATAATATAATATAATATAATATAATATAATATAATATAATATAATATAATATAATATAATATAATATAATATAATTTAAGTTAACCATAGTGGGCCAAGCTTCATTTACTGAATACGTAGAAAACAAGGGTTAAAATTAAGTTATTACCATAATTCAATGGAAACCTATAACAAGTAAAATAAAATATACACATTAAATCTAAATGATGTCAATCTTCATTAAACTATGGTTGCATGTAATAAAAATTAAGAAACAGGTTAAAGGAATTATCATTGCACCAAATGAGTGTCTCTGGACCCAAATGATCGCATTTTAATTGTTTGGATGCAATTTAAATTAAGTAACATATTAAACGATTTATCCTTCTATCAAACACGAATGTTCCCTGGATCAAACGTCCTATTTTAATTATGTAATTACTTTATATTTATTTCTAACGGGTGCAGCGGAACGCACGGGTGGGGCTAGTAATGTAATATAATATAATATAATATAATATAATATAATATAATATAATATAATATAATATAATATAATATAATATAATATAATATAATATAATTTAAGTTATTTGAAGGGTTCACAGCCATAGTGAGCCAAGCGCCATTTACTGAATACGTAGAAAACATGGGTTAAAATTAAGTTATTACCATAATTCAATGGAAACCTATAACAAGTAAAATAAAACATACACATTAAATCTAAATGATGTCAATCTTCATTAAACTATGGTTGCATGTAATAAAAATTAAGAAACAGGTTAAAAGAATTGTCATTGCACCAAATGAGTGTCTCTGGACCAAAATGATCGCATTTTAATTGTTTGGATGCAATTTAAATTAAGTAACATATTAAACGATTTATCCTTCTATCAAACACGAATGTTCCCTGGATCAAACGTCCTATTTTAATTATGTAATTACTTTATTTCTAACGGGTGCAGCGGAGCGCACGGGTACGGCTAGTAAATAAATAAATAAATAAATAAATAAATATATAAATAAATAAATAAATAAAAGCCAGTTATTTTTCATATTACTAGGTAAGTAACTCTTAACATCCGCCAGATTGGCCAAAGTTGGCCTATGCGTAAATACACCCCTTACTGTTGCAGCTCTTATAACATTAGCAGATGTTAACTTGGCCCGCCGAAGTGGTGTGCAATTTGAATATGGATCACAGTCCTGCCCTCTATCCGCAGTATGCGGAACCTTAATCACGCAAAGTGAAGTGGGTGGGCATTACACACACACACACACACACGTATATACACATATTAGTAGATGTTGAAAGGTTTTTAGGACCATAAATTAATTCTGTTCAAGAAAATGAAAAAATAGAGAACAGTGATGTAATTCCTACGCAAATCTCCAAAAGTCGTAGAGAAAGAACAAGTGTATGTTTACTTAACAGTTAATTTTATCTTCGTAGTAAATCATTTTTGCAATCAGTACGTGGCTGTATGAATAGTATATTTGCTTCATTTAGTTATAGAGGGAAGTAAGTTATGAACATCCTTTCCAGAACGGAAATCTATCCTTTTTTTTTCGAGCCCAACTCACTACAACTGGATAAAACATTTGCTAAGGAACACACTTTCCAGCAAATGAAATAGACCCTTTTTTCAATGTCAATCACAGGACAAAATGTTGAATTTAAATCGACTCTTTCTTCTTTCCTTCTAAGATATTCTAAGTGTGTTAACTTCAAATGAAATCGATCCACGCTTTCCAAGAACTGAAATCGACCCGTCCTTTCCATGACCAACCACAAGTGCGATAACTTCAACCGATAAAACGTTTGTTGTGGAACATATTTTCCAAGAAATGAAATCGACCCGTCCTTTTCATGACCAGTCACAGAGTAAGTGCGGTAACTTCAACCGATAAAACGTTTGTTGTGGAACACATTTTCCAAGAAATGAAATCGACCCGTCCTTTTCATGACCAGTCACAGGAGTAAGTGCGATAACTTCAACCGATAAAACGTTTGTTGTGGAACATATTTTCCAAGAAATGAAATCGACCCGTCCTTTTCATGACCAGTCACAGGAGTAAGTGCGATAACTTCAACCGATAAAACGTTTGTTGTGGAACATATTTTCCAAGAAATGAAATCGACCCGTCCTTTTCATGACCAGTCACAGAGTAAGTGCGGTAACTTCAACCGATAAAACGTTTGTTGTGGAACACATTTTCCAAGAAATGAAATCGACCCGTCCTTTCCATGACCAGTCACAGGAGTAAGTGCGATAACTTCAACCGATAAAACGTTTGTTGTGGAACACATTTTCCAAGAAATGAAATCGACCCGTCCTTTTCATGACCAGTCACAGGAGTAAGTGCGTTACCTGCAACCGATAAAACTTTTGTTTTGGAACACATTTTCCAAGAAATGAAATCGACCCGTCATTTTCATGATCAGTCACAGGAGTAAGTGCGGTAACTTCAACCGATAAAACGTTAGTTGTGGAACACATTTTCCAAGAAATGAAATCGACCCATCATTTTCATGGCCAGTCACAGGAGTAAGTGCGGCAACTTCAACTGATAAAACGTTTGTTGTGGAACACATTTTCCAAGAAATGAAATCGACCCGTCATTTTCATGACCAGTCACAGGAGTAAGTGCGTTAACTTCAACCGATAAAACTTTTGTTGTGGAACACATTTTCCAAGAAATGAAATCGACCCATCATTTTCATGGCCAGTCACAGGAGTAAGTGCGGCAACTTCAACTGATAAAACGTTTGTTGTGGAACACATTTTCCAAGAAATGAAATCGACCCGTCATTTTCATGACCAGTCACAGGAGTAAGTGCGTTAACTTCAACCGATAAAACTTTTGTTGTGGAACACATTTTCCAAGAAATGAAATCGACCCGTCCTTTTCATGACCAGTCACAGGAGTAAGTGCGATAACTTCAACTGGACAAAACATTTGTTTAGGAACACACTTTACAGGGAATAAAATCTATTCGTCATTTCTAAGATCAACCACACAGAACCAAGCTTGCACGTTAACTTCAAATCGATAAAGCATTTGTTGAAGAACACACTTTCTAGGAAATGAAGTTGATCCGTCCTTTTTAGTACCAAGCACAAGAATAATTTCGCTAACTTATAACAGGATAAAACATTTGTTGAGGAACTAGCTTCTCAAAAAATTAAATCGATCTGTTCTTTCTAAGGCCAACCATGTTAATTTGTTAAGGAACATTCGACTCATTCTTTCTAAGATTAACTAGAGGACCAAGCGCGTTAACTTCAACTGAATAAAACACTTGTCGAAAGATAGACGTATCAAGGAACAAAGAGCTAGGCTTACAAGGTTTTGGTAGCTAAGAGGGAGACAATTATTTTAGGCGCTAAAATCAAGAGGCTGAAGTGTTGTAACTGCACATGCTTTGTGATGTTATGGGTGCAAAGGCCTCGTGACGTGTGGGTTGTTTCGAAGAGGAAGTTTGAACTTCAAAGCAGACATTTATAAGGTTCCACAGAGGGATTTAATCAATTTGCTGTTAAGTAGAATACCGTGAATGCTTACTAGCAGTTGGAATTTTCTCATTAGTAGCAAAAACCAGTGGCGTATACAGGATCACATTCTGGGAAATCTTTTCAATCAAATCTTTGCAACTAATTATAAAATTGTATATTAATTAATAATTATATAGGTTATCGAAGGACTTCAACCGCAACTGAGTTCTTAAACTTATTACTATGGATTGTTTCCCAGACTATGTTGCAAACTCTTTATGTTATCTTAATAAACACGGTTTATATAGCATAATATTACTGACTAAAACAAGAAAAAATAAAAAATAAAGACGATTACAATGTAGCTATATATATATATTTTCGAATACATAATACAAAATAATTCAAATACATTCTTGAAACAATAACTAAATACTAGATTGAAATAATACACGGACACCGTCACGTGCTACACATATTAGAACCACTGGCTATGATATACCTCGGACGTCGTTTCTTAGCTTCTTTGTAGTTGGGATATCATCCACCACAAACCAGTAACAGTAAGCTATACTCAGCGCTTTTCGAACTGGCGGATCAAGGTCAAGCATGGACTGCATTTGCCACATGTGCTTACTCCCAATCCTGGACCATTCTCCTCAACTAAAGTCGGCTGGGACAGCCGGAATTACCAGTGCTTCAGTTCATAGTTCAGTTCAATGACACGTTTGTACGTGACTTTGATAGACCAGTTCGAAATGCACTGGGTATAGTATGACAGTATTTCATTTTCCGTGGTATCGTCTTTCAAACGCTGAAATTGTTTGGTGAAAACGCGCGTCATGTTCATCGCTAATTGAAGGGTTTAGAGCCATAGTGGGCCAAGTGTCATTTATTAAAAACGGAGAAAGCAAGGGTTAAAGTTAAGAGAATACCATAGTTTAATGAAGACTGACATATCATTTAGTTTTAATGTGTATACTTTATATTACTTTCTATATGTTTCCATTGAATTGTGGTAATAACTTCATTTTAACCCTTCGTTTTCTACGGTTTTAGTAAATGGTGCTTGGTCCACTACGGTTCTGAACCCTTCAATTGCACTGCAGTTTTCAGGCGGAAATTCAATTAAGGGTGGAAAAAGTAAATTTTTAACAATAAGTTGTACACATTTCATGACAGACCTAAGCTATTAAAATATTGCCCTACAGGCCTAGTTTGGGTCGCGATTGTCCCCTAGGAAATTTAAGGTAATCGTTAAAAATAAATAAAACTCTCAGGAAACCTTTTATTTGCTCACCAAAATTTCCCCCAAATGTTCATCTGAAAAGTTCAATATCTAAAATGTATCAATTTTTAGTAGGTTATTTTACGACGCTTTATCAACAGCTTAGGTTATTTAGCGTCTGAATGAGATGAAGGTGATAATGCCGGTGAAATGAGTCCGGGGTTCAACACCGAAAGTTACCCAGCATTTGCTCATATTGGATTGAGGGAAAACCCCGGAAAAAACCTCAACGAGGTAACTTGCCCTGACCGGGAATCGAACCCGGGCCACCTGGTTTCGCGGCTAGACGTGCTAACCGTTACTCCACAGGTGTGGACAAAATGTATTAATATATGCTAATTGGATATCATATACTGGCTTAGATCAGCATTTTTGAACCGCCAGTTCATGGAAAATACATAGAGTAAATAACTCGTATTTTAATATTCACTGCGTTTTTTGTAGATTTTGAAGAAAGCGAAAGGCATCACTCATGAGGCAACTAATCCAGGAGATAATTGGGTATATTGGCCTGTTTCTTTCTCCCTCTATTGCACACATCGCTGACTACTATCTGTGCATTTCGAACTGGCGGATCACGGTCATGTACAAAAGTACAAACCACGCACAGTCACTGGACTGAAAACTGTGAACTGAAGCACTGGTAATTCGGGGTGTCCCAGTTGACTTTAGTTGAGGAAAATGGTCCAGGATTGGGGTAAGCACACGTGGCAAATGTAGTCCATTGCTTGACCTTGAGCCGCCAGTTCGAAATGCATAGATAATAGTTACATATTACACTAATCAGACTATAGATATATACAAACAATTGTTTTTCCTCTGACACATATTGGCAAGTGAGATGTACTGTCTGATAATAGATGTGCATGTCAGCCAGCACCCCAGTCAGAGGTTTTCAAGTTTATTTATTTAATACATTACACTTGAACTACATTAGGCATTGCAGCCTTATAAAGCAGAGCAGGTGAAATTAAATGAAAGATACGTAGGTACTAACTCTCACCTCCAGATTCACAATCAAGTCACTGGATCAATTCTGGATATTATTATTTTATAGACCAATAATATCAATCCGCGAAGATTCATAATATTACCACAGTCTACTATATACAGTCGCGAAGCTCAATACGTAGTAAATATGCAGCCATAGATAGTTGCTAACCACTAGGATCGCTACTATCGCCTCATTACAGACAATGTGAAATAGTACCGGCACAGTCTATTGTTCCTAGCACCCTCACAACTCAAGCGTCGTGACTATATATATTAGACTGTGATATTACCCTGAAACATGACATGCCTCTATTTTACAAGCTCCCAAGAAACAGTTCCATTAATTTAGTCAAGTTTGAATTTAAATAATGAAAATTCAGCATTTTTGTTTAATTTTATTTCTAGCGTTCACTTCTTTTTATAGGTATGTTGTAAGAACACCGGAAATGAGGTACTGAACGCGCATTACCCATAACTATGAAGTTTGCGTTAAAACTTGAAGAGAAATAAACTTGTATTATCAAGATGACACAATTTCTCATTATAGGCCTACACACTATTTAGTTTCTCATGTTACCGGCTATATTGCTGTCTGCGTTTTAAATAGCCGTATTCTAAAAATATCGTTCCCGGACACTTTTTCTAAATTAGTTTTCTCGATCTGATATTGTTACTGTTAAATTATCACAATGGTCATTATTCCCAATCCGTTTTTCCTAAGACTGTTTTCATCAAGCCTACACTGTGACCTAAAAGTCATGGTGGGGTTTCAGAGGATTACATTTTTTTAATAAACAGAAGTAGAAATGTAATATTGGTGCCAGATGAAAATAAAACTCTCAAAGATTTTCATCTGAAGTTTGAGACACTGAAGGAAACAAAAGAAGGTAACAATCAAACAAATGCAATCATAAAGAAAGTAACAATCAAACAAACGCAATCATAAAGAAAGTAACAATCAAACAAATGCAATCATGTTCATTGTTACAATTAATTATACAAGACAGATGTCCAAAGAAAAGTGGAATGTGTTTTGTAGCTGGCAAAATTTGAATCTGTGATTCATTTAGCATATTCACAGCAAACTCATACCTTTTGTGATAATAATCTGGATGAAGTGTATGTAACAATCGAAGAAGCTGTATGAACTGTTGTTTTCGGCAATCCTAAGTGTCGGGCACATTTACGGACTGATTTCTTTTGATTCTGAAAAAATGCTCTTCGGATGGCTTCTATCGTTTCACTACCGTATCATCATTTGTCGATGGTCTTCCAGAACGATTTTTCTCCGATAGGCTTCCAGTCTCTTTTAAGTGTCTATCCCAACAACGAATGTTATTCTCATGTGTTGCTTCTTCGTTAATACGGGACGAAATTCATGTCGTACACGAGTTACAGAAATACTGTCTCTCGTTACGAAAGTAATTCAACTGTTCATAATCTCGGGCTAGTCATTTTATTGTTTATCAATACATAAATTAACTTAAGAAATCTGGGGCCATTTTGGAAAGAGGTCAAACTTGAGACACATAAAAAAGGGAGAAAATTCTCTGATTTTGTTGTTTCTATACGTGACAGAAAACTTATCATTATTGCATGCTCTTTGAAAAATAAGTAAACTTTCCTGGTTTTATATACAAGGTGATTCACGAGGATTTACCGCCCTTACGGAGCTAATTTCCGAAGACATTCTGAGCAAAAAAGTCATATAAGTATTTGTCCTAATCTCAATATTTTCAGAATTACAATAATTTAAAATTGTTTGCAAAATACCGTTATTATTGAGTTTTAAGGGTAAAAGAAAATTACACATAAAGAATGAACTATTAAGCAGTATCATTTCTTTAATTAGCTAGTATTCTAAAGCTAAAATCCTTCGTACAGAATTTTTTTTTCGATTTTTAACATAAAATTACATTTTCTTACGCATTTATCACAACTGTTACAAATCATGTCTCTCTTGTAAATTCTTTAATATTGTACATTACGATGCATAATTAAACTGTAAAGAATCAAGTTCCTAAAGTCGTGTGATTTGTAACAATTTTTGTGATAAGTGCGTAAGAATTGTGTAATTTTTAGTTAAAAATTGAAAAATAAAATCTGTACAAAGCAATTAGCACATTTTTTGTTCATAACACTAGCCAATTAAAGAAATGACACTTCTGAATAGTTCATTCTCTATTTGTACTATTTTTTTACCCGTAAAACTAAAGAAAAAAGGTTTTTAGTAACAACTTCAAATTAATGTAACTCTGAAAATATTGCGATTAGGACGAATGTTTATATGACATTTTTTCCTCAGAATGATTTCGAAAATAAGCTCCGTAAGTGACGGTAAATCCTCATGAATCACCCTGTATAATCAATTCAAATTATAGAGAATGAGAAAGGCAAAACAAGAGGCAAAAAATGGAATAGGACCCAAGAAAACGATTAAGTATAAATGTATAGTACGTTTAAAAGACTATAAAAATAAAGAACTAAGAAACATTCTCACAGGATCTACCGAGTATCGAACTCTGTCCTATTACTGAGAACCCATCACCGAGTAACTGAACTACGTCTGCGCCTACAAGATAACTATCGACACTGGTCTGTTTTACACACGCCACCACTGGGTCCTTGACTGTGACGTACGGCTCCTGACAGTAACAAATTACAAATTATGCAGTAATGTCATCTTCACTTGTGCCATAATCATTTCCAGCCCTAACAAACAATTGATGAGATGCAGAGCTTCTGCTGCCCCCTGAAGACAGCCTAGTTAGATGGAGGGGTTGATAAATGCCAATAGCAAACAACAATGCATTGTTCGAAGCTGTAGACTTCATGCTTTGGAAGATAAGATGAGAGGCCATTGTCCATAGCTTGCCAGGAACATCAAAACAAAGGGCAAGTCTATTAAAGATGTCAAGATTACATAGCAGACTTCATACAAAATCACCATACGTATTTCAGTATTGTTTTTAGATTGTCTGCACATTGTACCAAAACTACCCCATCACCATAGATGATTAATTAATGAAGAATAACGAATTGGATGCTTTGTTTAAATCTTGAATGGTTTAATTTGTTACGATTATCATAGCAGAAAATCTTATGACATCGTAAGTTCAACTATCTTCTCGACATACAAATATTAAGTATAAATATCGAGGGCATCATGCCAGAAGGGAGTATCAACAAAACTACAAGTTTACATTAAAGCAGTATATAGAGTGTCTGATTCAAGCCGTTCATAAATTGTTTTAGGCATCACGCACAACACAACGACAGAAATTTTCCGTCGTTGAAATTCTCTACCTCGCAGAGCTTGTATTTTAGTTTTAATAATGATTCAAAACAACTACAATTCTCGTAGTAATAAATAATAAACGAGTTCACTGATTAATATATTAATTCATATGGTGCGTTTGAGTAAAGAAACATTAATTTCTAATGCGCGGATCTCTCAAGGTAGTTAATGGCTCTCAGCTAGAGTAATGGGTTTTGTGAATATTTCGACTGTAGTGAGGGTTCGATTCCCGTACTTCTTTTTGAACTCCGATAGCAGATGATTTTATAAGGTTCTAGTTAATGCTACTTTAAAACGAAAATATGTAATCGATGAAACATCTTATGAATCAGAATGTTCCACAGAAATATTTGTAAAAGTTTGAATCCTGCATTCGGTAATCTTTCACGGTTCGAATTTCTGAAACTCGTAGCAACAAAAGTGAATGATAACGATAGAAGAATTGAATATAAGATATTCCAGCAAGCAGTAAGCCTATACGTCCAACTTCATGCGGGTTGTCATTGATCTCGTATGTCGTACTTAGATCATTTGGTATATCATAGTCCGAATCCATCGTTTTTAATGGTCTATCCAGGTTGTGATATTCTCATGGCAGTGTCGCTAGAAGTGACATACTCAAAATATCTTTAAGTAAATTAATAAATTGTGTTAAAACTATACGCCATGGGTGTCGAAACGCCTATAGAACCAGGAGATATTGCACGTCAAGCATGCTCTGCTAAGGTCAATAACTTTCCATATAAAACAGGAAAAACGACCTTAAAGAATATGAGCTGCAGGTTGCTTACGCCAGGGGTTACCTCGTACGAGTTACAATTGGACACCTACGCTCTACGCTGTCTGTTCTACACAGGTCCTTATTATGCCCGTTTTTATTCCGAATGAAACAAAACAAATTAATTTGAGGGATTAAAGATAACTTACTTATTAAGAAATATGAGAAGAGCAAATGACTCTATACTCGATAAAACACTATCCAATGAAAAACGCGACTATAAGTAACGTTGGAAAGTCGAAAGAAAATAAATAATATAACAGATTGACTACACATGTTTAACACAAAATTATCACACGAAAACTAACATTTCTAACAATCACGTGACGATGTCAGTGGACGTTACACACATCCCTGATTCCGCTTGCGAAACCATTAAATACCTCCCACATGTCTGCGCTGATATTTAGGCTGCCTAAACAAAAATGAACGGCTTAAATCAGACACCTTGTACATACAGAATGATTTTTCTACTCTGGTCTACATAACAAGGTACTTTCTTTGATTCTTTCTCATGTCTGTTGTAATTCCCAAACGATTGTTTTCAAACATACATTGGTTCCATTACAAAATGATTTAATGACGCAAAATTTGTTGATACGTCCTTCTGCTATAATCCCCTCAATATATTTTTATTTTTATTTTAGCAGGTTATTTTACGACGCTTTATCAAAATCTTAGGTTATTTAGCGTCTGAATGAGATGAAAGTGATAATGCCGGTGAAATGAGTCCGGGGTTCAGCACCGAAAGTTACCCAGCATTGCTCATATTGGGTTGAGGGAAAACCTCGGAAAAAATCTCAAACAGGTAACTTGCCCCGACCGGGAATCAAACCCGCGCCACCTGGTTTCGCGGCCAGACGCGCTAACCATTACTCCACAGGTGTGGACCCCTCAATATATAGTATTGAGTCAATGTTATAGACAGTGTGGGTGGCACAAAGTAATAAATACAAATAGTTGCAGTCTTTCTGACCCTTGGTTTATTTTAAAAATTTAGAATCAATAGAACTTTAAAGGTACTTGCATTTATTTTGAACCAAAGGTTTCGCCAAGTGTGTGAAATATCACACCATATTTAGAATATATTTGTAAAAAATCAAGTAGGCCTATCTGAAATCGCTCAAGCCGAGATATTGGTTGTGAATTTAGCATTGGGTAATTCATGAACGAATTGACTCTTTTGAACGACTAATCCATTTGAGCGGTAACGAACTACTGTAGTTCATTATTTAAAAGCTTATCGTTCTCAGAGTCTGACTCGTGAATGGAATGTAACCAGACTACTCGTGAACGAGCTGACTTTTAACAGCTTTCTGCTCGCCAGTAGCCAATGGCATGCCATGAATTGTTACGTGGCAGTTTTCTTTGTACGGAAGTGAGATTTTACCGTAGATATCCATATACATGAGTCTAATATAATTTAATTTGACTTGGTAAGAATGAGTACGCAGACTTCTGCTTTCCTTTGTCATCACTAGCTCACTGATTATGAACCTTTCTTGATGGAGCAGTTTTAAAATAATTTTCGAAAGACATTTTGAAAACATGTCGCAAAACCTTATGAATTAAATTTAATAAAACACACATAAAGAATAAATATATTTAATTGAATGAAGAATAGACATATTTAGGAATTTTCATCCGGAAAAATAATTTACGAGACCTTTTCCGCTATAAGGCGATTGAGCCGTTCTGTTATCAAACGCCCTTCCTTGAAAAACACTCTCTCACATAAATCTAAGGTTGCAACAACAAAAACACGCTAACTTGACATCAAATTTGCTACTTTGCATTTAAAATGAATACAACCAACTTCATATGAAATTTAAAATAATGTCATCTAACAAACAGGAACTCAAAACTTCACGCAATAAAAATAACACGTCGTATAACAAACACAAAACGCTAGTAACTAGAAATCACTCTACTGGATTGCTATGGGAGACGTGTTTATAATTATTTTGAAAAATTTATGAGTCACGTAATATCAACGTTCCTTAAATTGTTTGACTTATATTACGGTATGATGGAGGAAATCTAAAGTAAAAAAATATATAATAAGCAGTGCTGTTATAGAGACCATATGGGGCCATACATCATATGGGAACCTACAATTTTTTTAATTAATCGTATGGGGAAAAGAAAATTTTCTCTGTATGTAGCCATACGGCATATGGGTACCTAAGGTTTATACGCGGAGATCTATACAGATATTAGATCATCTCTTGCTGTTCCTAATGTAGTTTGTTTGATGTTCATAAACAAAAACTGTCCACCTCTGCAGCGCTGGAATCCAGAAATATATAAAATAATGGTTGAAAAACAAGAAGCGCTGCAAATACACACTCCAAGATTTATGGAGACAAGTGTGCATCTACGGTGGTGCTACATGGTGTATTCTTTAAATCAATGTACAATTAAAATGTAAAGCAAAACAATTTCTTTACTTCTTTAATATTGAAAAAAATCATTAAATAACAGTCGGAGAGATATAGAGAGGAGAGTAAAATATATTTCAAGGGAGGAAACAAGGATTGGGTTGTATGGCCAAGAAAAGAATTACTATGACAGCACTGATAATAAGTCTTCATAGAACATGATATTAACTGAAGTTAAGCATGGTTTTATTATAAATGGCCCTTCCTCCCATTTTTCCGAATCCAAAATTCAGAATGGACATTTTCCCGAGGCCAATTTTGCGAAAGTACATTTTCCTGAAATATAACTTTTTTGATTTCATGTTTCCAAATGCACATTTCCGAAAATAACGCAGCAATAATAAAATACCGAGACAACTTCTACATATAATGAAACTTTTCTATAGTACAAAGTTTCACCAAGATGGAGAGGGAACCTTAGATAATGAAATCCGCACGAGGTGAGCTGAAATTATTGCTAAACGATTAAAGTTTTCTTTCTGTGCCGAATTAAAGATGGAGAGTGAACCTCAGGTATATTACGCCTAACGCAATCCGCACTGGCGGGGTGGACTGAAATTATAAGCAATTAAATGATTATATCAAGATCAAGCATGGTCGAGATGGAGCTCCTGGAAAAGTAATTGTGAGATAAGGGATATTCAGCTCGAGTTACCATATCGGGGACTAGAAGTGGTGCGAGTGCCAAAAGAGGACGAACAGTCACGCCATACCTATCGTCCTTTTAAGGAAGAGGCAGAAGCTGAGAAGCGCGCAATGTGAAAGGAATAGTCCTAGATTAACCTGAAGTTCAAACATTTAGAAAAGAGTTGTCAAGAATATCAAGTGATGTTCTCAATTTCTTGCCTGAAAGAGAGAATTTGAAAAAAGTCCTTGAGAAGGGAGCGCAGTCATGACCAGTCCTCAAATCCAGCATCTCTTGAAGAACTGGCGAATACTCCAGACTACGGGACATAAAAAGGGGACAACAGACAATAGTACCTGCGGACTTCATAATTTCACAGGCTACGGCCATTCATTGAGGACATTGTAAACAAATATGCAAAATTCTAATATAAGGTCTAATGTAGATACACAACTTCATCATCTCATAGGCTACGGACATTCATTAAGGACATTGAAAACAAATATACAAAATTCTAATAAAAGGTCTAATGTAAATATTGTAAACAGATTTGCAAAATTTCAGTAAAAAGGTGAAATGTAAATACATAAATTTATCATGAGGCTATCAAATGCAAAACTCGCCTTATCTAGGTAAAGTGATTTGTCAGAAAACAGGAAAACTCATTATGGATATGGACAGTTTGCATTTGATAATAGTTTTCTGAGATCTATGGAAGAGGAATTAGACAAGATTTGCACAAATCGACTATATCAGTAGATAGAGAGCTGCAAGAAGTACAACATCCTATATGTAACTTTTTTTTTTTTTTTGCATAAGGCGAGTTTTGCACTTGATAGCCTCAATTATCACAGGCTACAGACATTTAAGGACATTGAAAACAAATATACAAAATTCTAATAAAAGGTCTAATGTAAATATTGTAAACAGATTTGCAAAATTTCAGTAAAAAGGCGAAATGTAAATACACAACTTCATTATATCATAGACTACGACTATTCATTGAGAACATTGTAAACATACGGTGGGCTTATACAACATTCTACTAAAGGTCTAATGTAAATATTGTAAACAGATTTGCAAAATTTCAGTAAAAAGGTGAAATATAAATAATGTAAACAAATTTGCAAACTTCCAATAAAAAAAGCAAAACGTGAATATTGTAAAAACACTTGCAATGAAAGGCCAAATGAAAACCGAATACAAAGTAATTTAATACACTCCGAAAAACTATTCGGATAAATTAGCATTCCGGAAATGTCCCATTCGGAAATTTAGCTTTCAGAATTATATTCAGTCGGAATCTGCATTTCGGAATAATGTCGTTCGGAAAATGCATTCAGAAAAATAATCGGAAATCATAAATAACAATCTTTTTACTTGGTTATTTAACGACGCTGAACCAATCACGAGGTTATTTAGCATCGATGAAATTGATGATAGCGAGATGAGGCCGAGGATTACCTGACATTTGCCTTACAGTTGGGGAAAATCTCGGAAAAAACCAAACCAGGTAATCAGTCAAAGCGGGAATCGAGCCCGAGCGCAACTCCAACTCGGCAGGCAAGCGCCTTAGCGACTGAGTTACGCCGGTGGTTCTAAATGACATTAATTAATAACGAAATCCAATTTTAAAATAATTATTTTGCTGTGCTTTTTTTCAGAGGTTGATCATACTGTTATTTATCTTTAAATATAGGCCTATCATGACGACTGTTCTCTCTGTCTACACACCACACCTTCATGTGAGATGCAGATTGACGAACTCTGGCAGAAAGGATATTGTAGCGTAATCTATGAAAAAAAGAATTTCAAAAATGAACTAGAAAATGCAGTTCGTTCCTACTTCCCGTGTACTACCAGCTCGCCAACTCTCTTCAACGATTTGCTCCTTGAACTAATCTTTTGAACGACTCTCTTTCGGAAAAGGAAAAAGAAAACTAGTTCGTATAAAAGAGCTAATTTAGCACATCACTGATGCGAATGATGAGATTGATACCATCCATTCTCTCTTATCCGCCAATGATTAGGTGATTATAATCCAAGACGAAGAGCATGCAATATGCGTGATTAGACAACTGATATAAGAATATAAGGCGGGTTTGAAAGTTACTTTGAAAAAAAAAACAACCTACTTAATTGTAGGAGGTCGAGGACACAACATTATTCTGGGCCAAGGTCGTATTAAATCCGTAAAATACTTTAAATATTTGCCTACATTAATACTAAAGGACCTTGAAGTCTCACACAGAATAAAACAGGCCAGAGCCGCAGTAAGAACCTTCAATGGGGGTTCTGTGGAGCAGATATACAGAGTGGAAAGTAACCTCTGCACCAAAATGAAACTGATAATAGATCACGAGGAGAGGTTTGAAAAATCTAAGTAAGTTTTTTTCTAACATTCACCGATTTAGAGGAAATCGTTATGTTTCTATGAAGCATATTTGGCAACATCACGGCTACTGCAATAGTCTAACTCTAGCAAGAGCGGCTAGCCATTCCTTACCTTCCCTCCCCCCTCTGACTGATGTATTCTGTCTCACGCACTCGACAGTGCGCTACGTTGCAAGATTTATTTTAACGATTTTCGCAATTCTTCAATTTAAATTAGTGGCTGTACGGTTCAATATCCAAAAAAGTAAATAAATAAATAAATAAGTAAATAAAAATAAATAAATAAAAAAAAAATAAAAAATAAAACTATTCAGATTATTTTTGCCTATCTGCTTGTATAGCAATCAGTCATTTCTCTCGAGCCGTTACCGCAATAGAGTGCTGCAAACATTGGGCAAAGACTATTTTTACCTATCTGCTTGTATAGCAATTAGCCATTTCTCTCGAGCCGTTACCGCAATAGAGTGCTGCAAACATTGGGCAAAGACTATTTTTACCTACCTGCTTGTATAGCAATCAGCCATTTCTCTCGAGCCGTTACCACAATAGAGTGCTGCAAACATTGGGCAAAGACTATTTTTACCTATCTGCTTGTATAGCAATCAGCCATTTCTCTCGAGCCGTTACCGCAATAGAGTGCTGCAAACATTGGGCAAAGACTATTTTTACCTACCTGCTTGTATAGCAATCAGCCATTTCTCTCGGGCGTTATCACAATAGAGTGCTGCAAACATTGGGCAGACTATTTTTACCTACCTGCTTGTATAGCAATCAGCCATTTCTCTCGGGCCGTTACCGCAATAGAGCGCTGCAAACATTGGACAAAGACTATTTTTTTCCTGCTTAACGGTGCTTCATCGAAGGAAAAGCGTAATAAAAGTTTTGTTATATTTAACATGTAGAATCACCTCTTAAATTTTAGTGCATCGGTTCCCTTCCACCTATATTTCCAAGCGCACATAAACTACATTAGAACTGCGCACATAAACTACATTAGAACTATCATTTTAACATGTGGAGGAGAAGGATGGACTGTATCCACACGACAATGTGAACTTGATAGAAATGGACACACTTCACAGAAGTATGAGAATTTCGAGGTTACAACAAAAATGGAAAGCGGTTTTCAGAAAGATAAAAACTAATGAAGACCTTCTGGAAAGATTAAAAGCTAGATCATTCTAGTGGTATGGGCAATTACAACGGATGCCCAGAAGAAAGAATAAGAATACATTTTTTACTGGACCTCACAAGGAAGAAAGAAACGTGGGAGCAATCATATAACATGAAGAGGACAAATGAAAGCAATTTCGGACGAGGCAACTTGATGAAGATATCTGAAGACAGAGAGATAGAGAAAAAGAGAGAGATTGAGACAGGAAGAGAAAGACTGAGACAGAGAGTGGAACAAATGGAGAAAGGAAATATAATACAACTGCTGAAAAATAGAAAGCTTGGAAAATAATTATATACAGTATCGGTATCAATTATTTTCGTATTTACACTTCACTTTCAATTTCCATAAACACAATTTAGTCCTAACAAAAGTGGCTCTGATTCTTCTTAATTAGTTTCTCAGCTATTGTTAGGCTGCGGTTACATTGGAGGCACGCTTGAGCAAGTAAAATGGAAGCGCCTGCGTGCCCAAGAGTGCCTAGAAGCTTGCTCTGGAAGTGTGGTCACATTGAATGCAAGTAACGCTTCCAATTCCAGTCTAATTGTTGAAATGGATTCCTCGGATGAAGAGCATTTAGTGTTAGAAAATGGAGTGTTGAAGTTTTTAATGATAGATGAGGAGGCATTAAGTGATGAATGGGTGAACGAATATTTTAAGGACAGGGAGAAGATGGAGAATATAAACGAATTTTTCCCGATCTTCTTAAACGGCCAGAGTTATTCTTTAATTATTTTAGGATATACTTACAAGATGCATCCCAGATTGCCCTTCTTTCTTGAATACATGCTATTAGTATTTCAAAATCCATCGTGGAACAAATCATTCACAAAAACAGCTACAAATATCACATCACACAGGCGAGAGTGCTAGGAAAAAAAACAAATTTATTTGATCGGCGGAGACGGGTGAACAAGCGTGCGCTTGTAACTTGCTTCCAGTGTGAACACCTTCGCCGCGCCACCAATAGTTTCAAACAGACATTTTGTTTCTTTAGGCACGCTTAGGCACGCAGGCGCTTCCATTTTACTTGGCCAAGCGTGCCTCCAATGTGAACGCAGCCTTAAAGTTAGTATCTTTTTAAGGTGCGTGGGTGGTTGGAAATGATGTTCAGCTTCCAACCTTATCTTATGTTGGGATTAAGTTTCTGCATATGGTTTAAATTATCAAGTAGTTTTATCAGTCTATTTTTGTCCTCCATTTGCTCTACGTGCCTATTTCATTCACGTGTTGCTAGTTTATTTTATACGGGCTTATCACACAAAGACGCAGCACTTTTCTTCTAAAGTACAGTTACCCTGAAAAAGAATGAGACGATTCTTGGTCGTCGGAAGTTAAAGTTCTACAGCGCGGTTCACTCGATATCGACGTAACGATATATAACATGACAAATAGTACAAGAATTGTTACAAGGACCACAACAAGGACAAGGACCAGAATAAGGATCACGAAGAAGACTGCCATTTAAGGTCAGGATTTCACAACATAGCTCGAGTCACAAAATATCATTGCTTCACTGTACCGAATGGCAAATGCCTGCTAAGGGATCTACATTCTGGACTGATGCTGTCACTGTCTTGTCTCGTTAGCTCATATAGTAGCGTGTCGGTTCCACTGTATGACCGAAACATCTCGTGTTCGGTCCTGGGTAAAACTTTTTTTTATTGAGGTGTAATTAATTTGTTCAGAGTTCCTCGACTGTCTAATTTGTCGAAAAATATGGAATAATTTATGCCCAATTTCTGGGTCTTACAAGTGGGCTGAACCTCGTCAAAAAATAAATAAATCTTACTTGGAAGTTAAAAGTATTCTTCCTCAAACAAAAATCATACGAAACAAAAGGAGACATGTTAACTTAAAATCTTGTCCACATGCCATCAGCTTCTACTACAGCTCTAAGTCGATCCGGCATGGATGTCACGAGATTGTGGAATAAGTTCTGATCCCCGGCGAGATCTTCCCAGGTGTCAACAACTTGATCCCACAATTCGTCTCGATTTCGAGGGAGTCGGTGGGCATAGGTGGCTATCCCTCTCTTTTTCAATTCCGCCCATAAATTTTCGATGACATTCAAATCAGGTGACTTCGGAGGCCAATTAATGATTTCGATCTCGGGTCTCCTTTGAAACCATCTTTGAATGCTTGCAGCATAGTGCACGGGATGGTTATCTTGCTGGAACAGCAATGTTCCTTCGGGAAAACGTTTTCGGGCGGAGGGAAGGAATATATTTTCCAGAATGTGCTCGTAAGTTCCCACATTAAACCGGCCATCGATGCGTTCTATAACGCCAGGTCCATCGTAAGACATCCACCCCTAACACGATATGCTAAAGCGCCCCGATCTTTCACGTCGGTGCACATAGCGCTGATCATGTCGAAGACCATCCTCACGATAGACACGGACAGGACCTTCGTAATCACTCGAGATGGTTGTTTCGTCGGAGAAAATTACATTTCTCCAATCGAAATCCACTCGATTGGAAGCGAAGGCAAGATGGTCGACAGCTTGTGCTTCCCTCAATATTTCCATTTGCGCAGCCCTCCGGCTCCTAATACCGCGGTTCCTCAACCTGCTAATCACAGTCTGTGAAGATCCGGGAAAGTTAGATGCTGCTCTTATTTCGTTAGCAGTCAGAAAGGGGTCCTGTCGAACTGTCTCGAATAAGAGAGCATCCTCTTCCAATGAAGATATCCGCGAACGCCCAGGAATAGGGCGATTTTCGACCTCCCCTAAATTTTGGTAACGATGAACCCACCTCGCGGCTGTACTTCCAGGAACACCGACAAAACGGCCAGCATATCTAGCCCCATATCCAGCCTCAACTAGAGCTATAACTCGCTGTCTCATGTCACGTCGGTTCGCCATTACGATGAGAAATGAGGGATGACGATAATACTTTAGTGTAGACAATGACTATTTAACGTGATATAGATTTATTGAAATAACAGGCATCTTGCATAGTAAGAGTTAATAAATCAACCGTAAATTAAATATCTAAATAACAGGATATAACAGAAAGTCCAATTGTTACGAAACTAATCAAATTAAATCTAATTACATTAAGTAAACAAACCCCAAGTTATAACACTACATTGTTACAGCTGTTAATAAAATATTGTAATAATTACTCAACAAATGACATAGCCTAAGGACTCTAAACCTTTGTAAAAGTTTGTCTATTATTACATATATTTTTTAATTTCATTTTAATTGTTAGTTTTTAATATATATGCATTTACATTGTATATGTGTGTATAAATGCATTCATTAGATTAACGTTTATAATATTATAACTTGTAATTTTGTATTGTTTGCGATCATTAACACAATCTCAGGGCTTTGTAAAACTCTATTTCAACGTTACTTAGCTATTTCAACGTTATTTAGACCAAAAAAAAAATCGTTGTGTAGACTAAGGATCGAACTCGCACTGTTCTACACAACACGCAGAAGTCTTACTGTCTGAGCTATTGAAACGACTTGAAAGCGTTCCTTTCTGTGCGGTGTGTCGATCTAGTCATGAAGGTCCATTGTCGATTTAACTACACGATTTATGTATATATTTAGCTTTTATTTACGTAATATTATCATATTTTTTGCAGTTTTTGAAGTGAATTTCGGAACGATGCTAGTAACAAACCAAATAGCCTGAATTTAAGTAACTCAATATTCGTTATCTTGCGTATCAGTGCTCTGGTCTCCGATCATGCGCAGTGTCTTACATCTGAGACTTAGGAATATTCAATCGTCTCATCTTTTTCCAGGGAAACTGTACGTAACTGTGGTATTAATTTCCAAATGAATCTAATTCAATGTAAAAACATATTATTTATTCCAATTTCAAACAACTCATTGGCGTCATATGATGTGCCAATCGTTTCGACTATCAATTAATTAGTAATCATTTATACCCAACAAACTTTTATTGTAAATGATTTCCTATGTTTTCGTATCATTTATCTTAATTTTTCTTTTTTCTTTCAAATTGTCACACAATTGGTTTTAATGATTATTCTTTATGAATTGATTAGTAGGCCGATCTATACGAACCCTTATTTAGGCCGGCTTTTTTTTTTTGTAAAAAAATTATATATATTGCCATCTCAAGATTAGGCCTCATGAAATAAGGAAGCATTTATAAAGTAATTAACGAAGAGAAGGCTCCGCCTGTTAAATTTAAATGCGGGGAGGATAAAGACAGAAATGAAAGAAAATATCAACATTTTATTTAATGACGAATGCATTTCACGAAATTATAGGAATTCGAATAGCAAGATCGTTACACAGTGTTGCCACGTAGCTCAAAATTAAATGTAAATTTTCGGGAAGCCTCTGGTCCGAATGTTGACAAGAGCACTTTCGATTCTATTTTGGACAAGAAATATTGTGTTGTACACTTGCCCGAATTATAGATCTCTTTGCATAACAGAGTATTTTATACAATAGCATAGCACCATTATAATATATTATGTAACAATTCTATTGAGGACGTTCCATCGAACAACAAATTAATATCTAACGATGTCGAGGAGTGCGACTGCAAGACAAGGTTGATTTAGAATTCGATTTGACTGTAGAAAAGCTCCAGTACGGCCAATAGTCACAAGACTAAAGAGCCTAAAGATCGGAATCAGTTACAGATAATGATAACTAGAGCTAGGAATTTGGTACCGGAACTATTACGTTGTGTGGACTATATCTATCTCTATCGAATGAAGGGTAGCAACGCAGCTCTAAACGCCAAGAAACCCAATACATTAAACATACAGTCGGGTGGTAGAAATACTTGCCTCTGTGCCAATGATCCATAGTCATAAAACAATAAAACACTATAAGCAAGTAATATAAATGACACTAATTGTCAATTAGAATATTCGTAATTTTTAATCCAAAATAATTTTCCCATACGTATAAAAGTAACAAATAAAATTTATAGCGATATATCTCTACAGTATTTAATATAATGTACATTTTCAGTTTATCAACAGTAATCTCATTAGGGGTTTTCATTTATCTAGAGAAAATCAGGTTTTGATTTATCTAGAGAAAATCAAAACTCGAGTGGAATTTAATTGACTATTACACGATTAGAAGAAAGTAGGGTAAAGGTTGGTAATAATGTGATATGAGTAATATTGTGATAGTTCTTTTTAAGAATTTATAACAATTTTACTGAGCAAGAGGAAGATCGGTTTTTTGCGTTAACGTATTAAGGGAATGTTCGTGGACAAGTTTCTGCACAAAACCAGTCCTCCTCTCGCTCAGTAAAATTATAATAAATTCTCAAAAAGAACAATCACAATATTACTCGTATCACAATATTACCGACCTTTACCCTATATAAAGATTAGAAGAAATAAAGTACTCTAATACAATAAAATATTAATTGAGTTACTAAAATTCTATTTCACTAATGTTAGCTTCACCAAAACGTTTGAACGGAGCCACCATTTTCAGTTGACTATCTATGGGGTAAACAAATGACGATCGCAAAGCATGTTTTATAATACCGTAAAGAATTTGCAGTTTGAAATATTGGTAAACAAAGGAAAAAATGCTAGGGAAATGGTAAAAACAAACAAATACTAGGGAAGTGATAAAATTATAGCGATAAACAGCCACGATTAGTTGAAACACGTACTTTCGTACCGGTTTTATTGTTAAAAGTAGTATGACGTAGTAAAAGTGTAACAGTGAAAATAAATGTCGAGAAATTCGTATGCAAAAAAATATTTGTTCTACGTCACAAGACGTGACTGGAGCAAGTCTGAAATATGATACAGTATTTCTTACTAAATCATCAAGTGAACAACAGCTTTGTGAATTTAATAATAAATGTCGTATGTAGCACATTATATTAAACCCATAATTCTTTTCCAGGACACACTTCATATTAGCTTTAATGACTATTGGCCTTACGCGGATTAGTATACAATTACATAAATATAAGACTACTTCAACAATATTATACTTCCACATATCTCACGGTTTCAATCATTTTCGCATGTCTGGACTGCAGCAGAATGATTGTTATAGGTAATTTGATATTGTTTAAAGGGATATTACAACATATCAACATTATACATACTGTATATCAAAAAAGAATTATGTAACTTATACTTGACTAGGTTTTGAAGAAGACGGTTTCTTTTCACTGCTTAATTCCTAAGTAAAGAGAGGTGCTCTATGTGCTTTTTCATAGTACAGTGTCTCTGAATTAGCCTAATATTCATTTTCTAGATTAAATTTCCATATTACATAATTTCCAGTAAAATGTTTCTACATTTGTTACTGTGATTATTAGAAAATTCTTTAAGTATTGCATTCAACTTCTTGTGGTTGGAGGATTTAACTTCCGTTGCGTTAAAAACCGCTCATTAAACTGCACAACTCCACTGGAAACGTTAGTACGTAATGAAACTGCTACATACTCTACATATTATTGTAATGTAGCGACTGACTAAATTCATCCACCCATAGTTGCGGATATAGGCCTTCTGTGAGTTGTTTACATGAACAGAGTGCAATAGACTATATGCCTGGCTGCACTGAACCTGAAAACAATGTTTTGGTACGAACTTCCTAAGACTGATAATAACAGTATTATCTGTAAAAAAAAGTCAATTCGCTTTTCGCTTGTATACCTCACTCTGTTTTGTTTTACTGTTTACTAAATGCGCCATCATTACATGGCAGCACTTTGCCAGCACAAAAGCTCGGCGTTTCCAGGAAATGTTCGGTATCATAATTAATTAATGAAAGTAGTATAATACTATAAACAAAGCCATAACCGTGCTCTGTTTTTAATAACATTGTATAAGCCTTTAGGCTATATACAGATTTATTCAACAAAACTGTTGAATTTTTTTTCTAAATTGTACATAAATAACATTTTTCACACTATGAAAATATCGTTTACAATTGGGCATATAGGCCTATGGGTAAATATTATAGTTGAGATCAGAAATTCTGAACGAATGCTTTGTGCCTTTTCAAGTTGAAAGTATATTTTATTTGAATATGGTGATTTTAGTTAGGCTGACGAGTGTAAAACGAAAATGGAAAAAAAAGTGTCACGAATATACCATATACTTTCGCATACGTTTTACGTATTATGCAACAATCCAGTTCCTTCATCATATTGCGAATTACAATACCGTTTGTAATTTATTTTCTTGGACTATCAATGAAAACAATATATAAATGAAATCGCTTAATAAGCACCCAAATAAAATTAACTTTCGTTTTCTGGATTGCAGAAAATGGCATTCACTTAGTTCTAAACGTAAAACATGTGATTTCTTATAGGCTACATACATCGTAGGTTAAAGATACCGAATATCAGTTCCCTTTTCATAAAATGCTATAAATCCTACAGTGTCTAAAATAAAATTTTATTTATTTTATCATTCAATGTTTATTTGAGAAAAACATGCCACAGTAGGCATATAACCGTAGTAATGGAATAAGTATTTAAACTATAGATATGAAAAATGTTAGCAAATGTTATGTTTTGAAAATGGGTTCATAATGTGACACCCTCCATTTTTTTCAAACAATTTTTCTTTTTATCTAAATGTCAGGAATAAGAAATGTGCACCGCCGCTTTCTTGCGCTCTATCTCTACCGTCTCTTGTACTCCGCAGCCATAGTCTTGGGCTTGTTTGATTCGTCTTAGAATGTCCTTCCCTCTTGTTGTGCGCATCTTCAATTTTGAATTATCTCAACATTTTAATTTCGAGGCATTTTGAAAGTTCACAAATCTTCACGACTACTTATTGAAAGATGAGGTTCCAATTTACATCGAATATATTTTTTTTTTCGCGTTTATTTAGCCCATTTCGTCACGCTCCATCGATCGATACCTCAGACAGTTCAGTTCAAATCTCACCGAGTTATACGCATAAAATTTCTGCCGGAACGCAGTTTTCGAGGCACGTTTTTGTCCCAGCCGTTTCGCCGGCCTTAAGGGTCCGATCGCTTCCGTGTGGATGTTTACGGTTACGGCAACCCTGTCCAAACGGTGTTCATTGAAGGCGAGCACTCAGCTGAAGGAGGAGAGTCGAAGAAATAACTCGCGAGCGCATAGTAGAGGTGGTATCGTTGCGGTGGAGAAGGAGTGGGGTTCTCTAGTTAATTGTTCAGAATTCTTCAATATTCTCTTGTCTCTTGAGTTGTGATTATCTGTAGTACATTATTACTTTATTACACATGTGAACACGCGTGCTCGCAGTCTACATTTTCTGTAAAACTCTTCAGATTAAGATGCCAGACGCCAAATTAAGTTAAAAAAATGTCGCTGAGATCAACAGCGCATACAGGTTCCGCGACTAAAGGGGATTACTGTATTTTTAGTTTTCATGTCTGAAGTTTCTTTCTAAGTTATATTATGACTTCAATATTTAAAAGTACGTATTTGTTAAATGTTCTTCTTTAATTCAATTTTAATCTTTAATGGTTATTACGGCATGGCAAAACATATTTTATGCTCGACCATGCCGAAATGTAGTAATTATACACCTGGTAGCAGTCCTTTAATGCATGTCATTAAAGTACACCTATTCATTAAAGTTCAGGTTTTCGATTATTCTCGTATATGCAATCGAAAGACAACTATGGAAAGGTCACGGAGGCTGGAAATCCAATATTGTCGCAGAAGGTTATGTTCTGTTACTATAATAATTAGCGTTAATTGTAAATAATATTCAAATAAATTCAATTTGTCATCTCGTTTTTCAATGTCTAATTCAATTTCAAGGTTATATCAAGACTAATGTTTATCTTACTATTATCAAGGTCGTCGATATTCATTTCCCGGAAAAAATCAATACTTTCGCGTCTGCGCACATCTCACAATTCATGAGGTAGGCTATTGCACTCATTCACATAACAATATCATGAATACTTTCGAATAATTTCAAGTTAGAAATATGGTCGAGCATAAAAAGTCTTATGAAACTTGCCTATAATGGTAATTAAGACGCTCGTATGAAAATTATGAAACTCGCTTGCGCTCGTTTCATAAACATCCTCACGTCTTAATTACTATCATTATAGGCTCATTGCATAATGTACTATTAAAATGACTTTCCTCATGGCCAAAACAGAATAAAATAAGAGAAAATCTTCCATAGCAAAGAATAAAGTAAAATAGATTATAAGAAATAGCTGGGAAAAATATATGAATGAACTGGAACACGGCATTCTAGGGATACGAAGATAGAATATGTAAAGTCATTAAATATTTGAATAAAGAAGATAATCTAAAGACAACCTCCAAATTGAATAAACTCAATAACAGAAAATGAACGGTTACAGTATTATAAAACTCTCTGGGGCCTGTTTCATAAAAGTTACAAAGCTACAAGCAACAAGTTAATAGTGTAATTCAGCGGTTCTCAATCTATGGTACGCATACCACTAGTAGTACATGAACCACTGCTGGTGGTACTTAAACGAAGTGTGAAATAAACATATGATTTATCATGAAATATAAAAACATATGGCTGCTTTCAACAATGAAAAGAAGTGGCAAGCACAATAAGTCTCAGGCTGCAGTGTAAGCCTTCGGGTCCCTCCTCCGTACAAGAAGAAAAAAAAAAGTAAAATGATTTCAATAATGTTTTTGAATATTAATGATTTAATTAATGTGTTTCAATATATCTAATTGTTGGCCAATTTAACCAAACCTCGCTAATGTTAATTCAATAATATCAGTAAAACTAGACAAGTTAACAAGTCAAACACTAGTATTACAAGACTATTATCAGTAAAACTAGTTAAGTTAACAAGTCAAACACCAGTATTACAAGACTATTATCAGTAAAACTAGTTAAGTTAACAAGTCAAACACTAGTGTTACAAGACTATTATCAGTAAAACTAGTTAAGTTAACAAGTCAAACACTAGTATTACAAGACTATTATCAGTAAAACTAGACAAGTTAACAAGTCAAACGCTAGTATTACAAGACTATTGTCAGTAAAACTAGACAAATTATCAACTCAAACACTATTAGCTTTTATGTAACAGGCTCCAAGACTAACAAAGATGATAAACGAATTATTCTGAGCACGTGTGTTAACATACTGTAGATCAAATAGCTCTTGAAGAAATGCAAGTACTTCTATATTGTAAAAACGAAAAAATCGCCCATAAAACTGTTTCAGGATACAATGGGGAACAACTACATCATATCTTCTGATGATACGGTGCGAAAAGTCATGCCGCGACAAAATGCACGAACAAAGCATGGTGACTGACGAAACGACGAAAAAAAAATAGAAGATAGGCAGCCTTATACAAGAGATAAACCGACATATTATTATGTACTGTAGTATGCAACAGATTGCAGATTCTTATGTGGTGAGTTTATATACAAAACCTTACCGTCATAAATGAGAACTTGGCAACAACACTAGAAACAGATGGTAGCGATAAAATATCATCCATATGAATCCCTCCCTACTTGTTCAATTTTAACATGAATACGACAGATGGCAAAGTCAGAAGGGTATCGCACTTTATGTATGAGGTTATGCAAAAGTCACGACCATGATATCGCTGTAATTTTGTTATAAGTAAGATTAAAATAATAGTAATAATAATAATAATAATAATAATAATAATAATAATAATAATAACTATTAAAAATAAACCTATATATCTGTAAATAAATGAAATCAATTACTCTGTACTAAAACAAGAAGACGTATTTTCATTTTCTGGATTGCACACAAAATAAAGTAGGCCTATGTTCTTTATTATAACAAAAATAGAGATGTTCGACTTCTTTTATATAAGTGCTACGGTTTAGGTAGGTAATGACATCGATTTTGCACGAATTCACGTAATGCAATATATATTTTTTTCCTCGTCTAATGGCGGGTACCTTATTGTTCGTTATTCATCCCTATGAAGCCATCATGTACACCACTTTACCGACAGAGTCGTTGCCAAGGGTGCGTCATAGGAGGCTAGTCTGCGCTATACCCGCGATGAGCTGAGATGAGATGAGATGAGATGAGATGAGATGAGATGAGATGATGGAGATTTGTTGAGATGACACAGTAAACCTGAACTTCCGGAGAAAATTCCTGGGTTACCTTGACCTGCCCAACATATCATAAATCGGGGGTAATCCGGGAGTCATACCCGGGTCCACTGGATTATGAGTGCAGCGCTCTAGCCAATCGACCGCTATAGCTATTCATACATTATGAATATTGCTATTATTTTCCTTTTTTTTTACTGAAATTAGCATTTAAGTGACAAATGCCAAAATTTATTAGTGGTTTATAATGAGGTTGTAAGCATAGGCTATTAAAAATTCCTTCCAATAACAAGTAAACTGCCATCAGACAAACTTCTGTAACTAATTGCTTCTGTTGAAATTCAGCTCAGCATAACAAAGACTGCGAGGCAGTTTTCGGAACTTCATAAAATGATTTACAAACATCAACTGATAAATTAGAGTAAACACAGAGAATACTGTAATCTAAAAATGTCCACTGCAAAAACTAAAGTGATGGAACTTAAAGGAAAGTTCCCACTGCGATATAAGATTGTAGTTGATCAAATTAATGAGCAGGTTGATGATGGCTTTAACTATTTGGAATTTCACATCTCTTATAATCAAAATGAAGATATAGATAATACTACACACATTTGTAAGAAGGTCTTCTTCTTCTGCCTTCTCAAAAAGTGGGTTAATTCCAGTTCCGAAACCAAACGTAATTAGAACGTTATATCCATCTTTTTCTTGGTCTTCCACAAGGCTTATAAAATAAAGCTTGCCTTGGTAGTCCACCAGGTACCATTCTATGTACAGTACGTGTCTATAACAATTATGTGGCCAATTCTGTGGTATTGCATATTGCATATTGTGTCTCTAACTCTCTTTTTATGTCCTCGCTCCTTATTCTGTCTCTGAGCGTTAGTCCTAGGAGCGGTTTTAACGAATCTCATTTCTGCTGCTTGAATTCTCTTTTTGTCAGATTCTCTTAATACCTAAAATTCACTACCATATAACAGACCCGGCTGTGATATGATATTATATAGTCTCAGTTTAACTTCCTTCCTCATGACTTTAAGATAGACATCTTTTAATGTTAGAGTTTCCAATGCTGATATAGGAAGGGATCGGGGGGTCAGGGCTCCTGGGGTTATCAGGATTAGAGATGGGAACGATATATCGGTTTTTACGAAATACCGATATTTTCGTTTCGATATAGCGATATATTGATATCGAAATTTTGATTCAATGTATTGTATAATATATCGGTTTTCTAATAAATTTATCGATTTTTTGTGGAATTATTATCATTATCAATAACAATAAAATCCAACCTAGACAACTCCGATAATTCCCGAGAGATGGCGCTACTGAAGGTGGACAGTTACATAATTGTGCAACCTCACTCAATACCTTGTTCTAATTGGCTGGACTGGAATTCGAATTCATACTGTTTAATATGCAGCACCAAATTCAAAATGCAGCGTGTGCGAACGTGAGACAGATGGAAGATTTATCTACTACTGTTTTAATATTGTTATTAATGTTCTCCAAGGCAGGAGCAACTCCCATCCTGAAAGGAAACCGTCTGACCTGAAAACGGGTATCAAACTTTTATTTCTATACTAGCCGTACCCGTGCGCTCCGCTGCACCTGTTAGAAATAAATATAAAGTAATTACATAATTAAAATAGGACGTTTGATCCAGGGAACATTCGTGTTTGATAGGAGGATAAATCGTTTAATATGTTACTTAATTTAAATTGTATTTAAATAATTAAAATGCGATCATTTTGGTCCAGAAAGCACTCATTTGGTGCAATGACAATTCCTTTAACATGTTTCTTAATAGTTATTACATGCAACCATAGTTTAATGAACATTGACATCATTTAGATTTAATGTGTATACTTTATTTTACTTGCTATATGTTTCCATTGAATTATGGTAATAACTTAATTTTAACCCTTGTTGCTTTCTACGTATTCAGTAAATGGCGCTTGGCCCATTATGGTTGTGAACCCTTCAAATAACTTAAATTATATTATATTATATTATATTATATTATATTATATTATATAGTATTATATTATATTATATTATATTATATTATATTATATTATATTATATATTATATTATATTATATTATATTATAGCCTATTATATTATTATATCAGAAGTTACTGTAATAACATTATAGTATTATGTCCATCTACAGAAACTACACTTTCCAAAGGTGAAATAATAATTAATTATACATATCGGTTAATTTACAATACAAACACAGAAACATTCTCTGTAGGCTATCTTTCATAGCTTTCGATTGTTGATGTCCAAGGCCCCTTATAGACTAAGTCATTTCTTTTTTATCTCCATACTTGGCCTTAGATGGCAGTTAGTGTAATTTTAAAACTCATTTATCTCATTAAATATCAGTCCTATCAAAATTTTTCAGGGAATAAAACTTATCGCAAATGATTTTTAAAGAAACGTTTGTTATGTAACATTTTTCACAAAAATCAATAATACGCGAGATATTTCGATTTATTTAATTCAGGTCCCCTTATAACCCCCCATTTTAAATAATGTATTTTGAATGTCATATAGCCTAAAATCTAAGTTACAACGAACTTAATTTATATATTCCAATTTCCATCGAAATCCGTTCAGCCATTATCGCGTGAAAAGGTAACATACAGACAGACATACAAACAAAAATTTCAAAAAAGCTATTTTTGGTTTCAAGGTGGTTAATTATATATGTTAGGACCAATTATTTTTGGAAAATCGAAAATTACCAGAAAAATTTCGGCTACAGATTTATTATTAGTATAGATTCTGAAATGGAAAGAGAAACAAAAATTTAATACCGATGTGACATTTGTTTACGTCTATGATTTCTATGCACAACCTAGTGCTGACATTCCGTTTTCTCATATCTTTCAGTGCATAAAAATTCTATCCCTATAATTATCACCATTGTTATTTGGAATGTTGGAGTGTAACAATAACTTGCAATGGGAATTTACTATAGAAGGATTATATCAAACCAACTGTTAAGTTTGTTAAAACTTGTAACATTCTAAGTACGGTTTACTTGCATTTAAAAACAATTACAAGTTCTGTTTACTTACATTAAAAATTGATTACGTTGTTAGGTAGAAAAGAGCATTATGTCTGTGTCCTGGATTGAATCCTATATAAAATTAGAATAATTGAATCGTGTTCCAATATCAAATATTCAACAGTTTAGAGTTCACTTAACTCTTTCCCACTACATTATTTAAGCTACCTTGCCTCCACCATAATTTTTATTTACATCATATGGTATTGAAAATGTATTGTTTATTGTTACAATTTTACATTTATGCTTTTGACTGTTATGATGTTAATTTCAATGGTAAAAAGGAATATTAAAATTCAAGTAATTTTATTGTAATACAGTAAATGTACGCCTGAAAATGCAATTTACTTACGGAATAGCGATATACCGATAATCGTTCGATATATTGATATGTTTTCTGCGATATATATCGTTTATCGAAATTAAGTTTGCAATATATTGCAATATCAATATATCGGTATTTAATTTATTTCTCCCATCACTAATCAGGATTCTCGTCTGCGGATAGAACCTAGCTCTATCAAAGATTGAGTCATGATGACCCACCTGTTAGCATCGCATTTACGAATGCCACCAAAGTCACTTGTCGGACTTGGACAATTATCGCATATCTGGGGCACACAATGAGCCAAATTATATCTAAGTGTAAAGAAATGTAGTGTGTCCAGCCCTCAAAAACCCATGCGAAACTTGAAAAATACAGCCAAATCCGGTTATAGTGAACCTATGCGGACCAGCATATTTCGTTCACTGTATCCGAGGTTCACTAAATCCGAAGTGTGTCTTCCGTAACTTTAAATGACAGGAATGAATGAAATTGTGAACAAGAAAATAAAATACTATAGAGTAATTAAAATATTTCATTTTTATGGAATGGACTACACTGTATACTGTTACTCACAGTTGATTTACTTAAACTATGCTGTCGACCCACGTCCACTTGCGAAAGACCATGTTCAATGTCACTTATAATATTCGCCTTATCTTCCAAAGAAAACACTTTACGCTTCGACATTTTTATACAGTACATTCAATGTTTGAACATTAGAAACAGACTGGTTAGGTAGAAATGACAAACGCTGTTATGGTGTGACTGCGTATTCAGACTTGGAATTTCCCGGGTCACTTAATGGAAAATAGGAGGGAGTTGATTTTTGTTTGAAAGCCATCGGAATCTTATCTTCATTTATGCTCTGGGCATAATGTCCGTCCCCTTTTAAAAGAAGGCAATTTCATTTTACGTTGTTTCGATGCTATTCGTCATAATGGACATGTTTCTGAGAACAAAAGGCAATCCTTTGACGGTGGAGGATTAGAAATAAAAGTAGAACAGAATGGCAACCCTTCGACGATGGAGTGAGGCAAGGTCGTCACGCGTTGCCTGGACTTACAGTGCAGTTCATTGCTGTAAGAATCACTAATCCTTTCTTTGTCATTTGACTAAAGGAATAAGAAACTTAGAATGTTGTTCCCAACACTTTCTTTCAATTTTATACAAGAAGGTCTGACTTCAAATAAGAATTTGTCAGGATAACAACTTTTCTAACTTCAATTTTTAAGGTTCATTATAACCGAAGCCAGGGTTCACTATAAACGGAAATATTAATGTACTTTTTAATGTATGTGGGTCGGGACCAATGATTTAGGTTCGCTATATCCGAATGTTCACTATAACAGAGTTCACTATGTCCAGAGTTGACTGTAATCTCAGGTTGATAGGGGAATCTCTAATGGATTCATAGTAACAATAAATAAAACAATTCGAATCTGCAAAGACAACGATTATTTCGAGAAATAAGATTTGTGAAAAAACCGTAATGATTCACATACATAAGGATAATTTGAAAAGCTTATATTTGTCTTATTTGGAAATGAACTAAGTGAATAACTAATTTTTTAAACAAGTTTAAAAAGCGACTTGTCATTTTTATAGCCTAGATAATATTTCAAATTTAGGCAAAATTAAGCTTACTGTGTGATATCTGATGTGAGTAGTGGTGGCGGAAACACCTTCTGTCAGCTGGACAGAGCCCACACTACTGCTGTCATCCTCTTCGAACTCCGCCTGCTTGTACCTCGTCATCTGAAGCAATGCAAAACAAAGCCACATTGGTTCCAGGAACATAAAGAACTTAGAATTCATTTTATTAAATTTAGAAAATGTAAGTTTTACGTAACGTATTTCATATTTCTTTTGTCGAGTCTTTCTACATAATATCATTATTTGGGCAGTAAAGACATATTCAATCCGAATAATACTTTCTCTATCAAACATTATTATTATTATTATTATTATTATTATTATTATTATTATTAGGCTATATTCATCATCTAAGTATTAATGTTTCCCATAACATCGGACGTTTTGGAGTTTACACTTCATCCAAGACAGTGGTTTGTACCTTATTGTCAGTATACTTAAAACAACTTCCTTCAAAAGACAGAAAAGACTTTTGTTGAGTCCTTCTATTAAGTGTTATGCAAGTAGTGGAGAATATTCAATCCGAATGATATTTATTCTATACAAAGGTCTATGCAACTTTAATATTTGAACATTATATTATTATTATTATTATTATTATTATTATTATTATTATTACAAAGACAGTGAGTAGGTTTAGCGTGGCTAAGATTGGAGGCATGGAAGGGTAATAAAATTGTTAACGAAGGAGAGCGCCTTTGTCCACTTTGAGGGGAAAAGGATTCCTAAGATAGACATATTTTATTGCAATGTGTCGAATTGGAACATATCCCTCGATGCTAAGTCTGAATAAGAGTTCGCTTGCATGTCTTGACCTCATGGGGAATAGGGAATACGAACAAAAGACTGGATTGTTCCTCTTGAAGGCGAGACAGATTAGAACTTCAGCTGTTGAAGTTTGTGATGCGAAGTCACGAAGGAATAATGGTATCTACTCAATTATACACTTTTATGTCTGTTTTAGGTTAGGCTATATTATATCATGTGTTTTGTTTGTGCCATTTTCATTTTAATCTGTGTGTTCTTTTGGTGAGTGGTTGGATCTAATCATAGGTGTGGGGGTTAAAACCTACAAAGTAGGACTTGTTTTACACTGCACGTACGGTCAGAAGACCTGTGCATTGAATTTAAGAGAAAATTCGGACAATATAGTACATCTGTATGTATAATATTGCTCAATAAATCCATCTTATTATTATTAGTATTATTATTATTATTATATTATTATTATTATTATATTATTATTATTATTATTTATATCAATGTGCTAATGTTTTCCCATGACATGGAGGTTATCCTATTTTCATCTATCTAATAACTTGATTGGTTGATAACAAGATCAGTGTACTTACTTTTGCTTCCTTTGAAAAGGCGGAAAAACCGAAATACTGTGTGATAGATTTACAACATGTAAAAAAAAAAAAACATCCCTGTATAAGAGGCTGCAGTCAAAATTACAAATTCTCTGTGACGTCCTGTACTCGCTTACTTGTTAGATGGAGATCAGATGTTATGTCACTGGAAATATTGGATAATTTATATTTTGAGGTAAAACAAGAGATAATAATAATAATAATAATAATAATAATAATAATAATAATAATAATAATAGCTATGATTTCTGTTCAATCTTGTCCAGTGTTTTTCCTCATAAGCCTTCATTTTCATCCATAACCGTTTCTGGAGTCGCCCAGTGCGTACGGAGGTAAACATTTCGAGGGGGTCGTTCTCCTCCCCTGGGTCCGAAAAGATTATCGTTCGATCGCGTAAATAACTTAATACTTTTTGATCTTTCGATGATTACAAACAAATTGCCTACAGAAGAGCTCATTATCTACTTTACAGACTACATATCTGCTTTGCTGATCGCGACTTTCTTTACCTTTGATTCAGGTCTTGACTGATGATTTACTATCAGGCAGTACATATCATTTAACAATATATGTCAAAGGCAGAACAATGTTGTATACATCTGAAGTATGATTAGTGAACTATGTTACTAGTCAGCGATGTATGCAATGAAGGGAGAAAGGGTCATCCTACCTCAATAACTCCCGATTTAGTTGCTTCATGAGTGATGCCTTATTGGTGTCACTTATGAGGTTGCAACCAGTCTTCGGGTTGTTGACTAAACATACATACAAAGCTTAGGCTATTTCAAGCTCTAGTATAATAGACATATCCCAGCTCATTACAGTTATTCAGGTTGCACCGCGGGGTAACGAACAGGTCTATGCTCCAAAAATGTAAACCATTTTATTCATGTTGTGTAACGCTATTAACATTTCTTGTGCGTCGTATTATCGTGGAACGCCACAAACTTCACAAAGTGAAACCTATAAATCTCATTTTACGTTGTACATCATAATATTTTTCGTAACGAAACTAATCGATTTTTCATGTTGCAACAATATGCTCATTCATATTATTGTGGGCGGTTTTGTTTATGTACCTTGTAAGCAGATGAACTACAGACGAAAGGGGGAAACTGACTATGTACACAACTACAAATCTCTAACTTTTCTATGTGCTATGTAGCTGTTGTTATTGGGGACATTCTGTTTTCATTCATTCTCAAAACGGATTTTCCAAATATTTTTCTCTTCCTTCATAAATAAATCTTCACTAATAAGTGAACAAAATCAAATATAGAAAGGGAAAGAAGTAAGTAGATCGTCCACAAATCTATGTATACAAATTAAAACAAGCGTATGAACAAAAACGTATTAAAGAATAATAAACGAAAACTGAAGGAAAAATAAAAACAAAATATAACTTTAAAATAGTATATGAAGGAATAAAAGTTTAATGTTCTGTATACTGAAATGTATTACAACCAGGTAATGATTATTGCTATAATAATAATAATAATAATAATAATAATAATAATAATAATAATAATAATAATAATGATAATAATGATAATAATAATAATAATAATAATATTTTTCTTTTGTTCCATTATACACCGAAAGGCCCTTATAAGGGGAGTCTATACTTCCGTATCTTACAGTGTTAAATTACTCAGTTTTGGTTGCACTTTTGTCAGAAGTTATAAAGGATACAAATGTAGAATAAAAATAGAGTATATTATGTAACACACCTCTATGTATACAACCGGTTAAATGCATTTAAAATTCCACTGAGCGGTTGGCAAAAAAAATATTGATAACATTTTTTTTGCATTAAGAATTACTACAAATTATTTTTTATTTTTGCTAAAGATAGAAATAATCTTAATTTTTTAAACCTACTGTGTAAAATGTCATCAAATTGATATTGTATATTAATTTCAACCTTTGGGTACAATACTTTGCGAGAAAAGTGCACCAATATCACAAAAATAAGAAAGTGCAGAAAAATGGTGTCAAAGTTTCCATATATTGCAATGTTAAATTCCTCAATTTTGGGAGCACTTTTTTCAGTAGTGATAAAAGATACAAATGTAGGAAAAATAGGGCATATGTAACATAATTTTATGTATAGAATCGGCTAAATGGATTTGAAATTCCACCGAGCGGTTGGCAAAAAGAAATAATCATTGAAACATTTTTTTTTTCATTAAGACTTACTACAATATTTTTGCTGAAGATAGGGCTGAAAGCTGATAATTAGAAGAAATAAAATCATATTATCATTTTACTACCGAAAAACGATAAAAACCAGAATTTCGTTTTTTGTCAAAATTCGGTACCCTTTAAGGTACTCATGAGGAAATCAGCGTTGAATAGCAGTAGGGACGTCATTCCTACGCGCTAGCATCAGTGGGAAAAATCTACTTATTAAAAAAAAATCCCTCTAGCTGTTTCCCTTCAACTCAAATTAGTAGGAATCTACTGTAACGCAGTCAAACGATGCAACAACACCAAGTACGAATACATACAGTAGGTCAAACGAATGGAGATGATGACGAAGATGACAAAAATAACAACACTGGTCGGTAGCGCATTTGTCAGCTGATCCGGAGTTTCATTCGGACGTGGGTTCGATTCCCGATTTGGCTGATTACCTGGTTGGATTTTTTCCGAGGTTTACCCCAATCGTAAGGCGAATATCAGGTAATCTAGGGTGAATCTTCGGCCTCGTCTTGTCAAATACCATTTCACTGTGATCAATTAAATTAACGTTAAATAATCCAGTAGTTAATATAATGTCGTTAATTAACCAAGTAAAAAATCAACACTGATAAGAAGCGGTATAGTACCTAGTAGTGACAGTGGTAGTAGAAGAAGCTCGGCAGTTGTAATGATATTAACGGTGGCGTGGGCACATTAGCAATTATGTAGTAGAAGTAGTGACTATGATAATGGCGGTGGTCTGGCGATCGTTAAGTCCAGGATTTATACGCACAAAGTCTGAAATACTACTGGGTTCAAAAAGTTCCCGGAATTTTACTACCATTTTTCGTATTAATATATAACAAGGGATATTATACATTTGTTTTGTTGGTAACATTCATGATGTCATTTCCTTAAAGTTTTTTGATAATAGCGATTGTTGATTTTGAGTTGTAGGCAATTGTTTATCATAGTGTTTTGTTTGTTCGTCGCATTTTGTGATTATGTCCACAGAGCAACGTACAAACATCAAGTTCTGTGTTTTGTTATACAAAACTCCTGCAGAGACATTAAGATTGTTGGAAGAAGCATATGGCGAAGCAGCAATGAAAAAAACTCAAGTGTATGCCTGGCATAAACGCTTTTCTGGTGGCCGCGATACGTACGCAGCGGCCGACCAACAACTGCAACAAATGAAGCAATCGCTCAGCGTGTGCGTAATGTTGTGAGGGACGACCGACGTAAAACCATAAAAGAGATAGCAGCAGAGGTCGGAATATCAGTCGGAAGTGTACACAATGTTCTTCACAAGCATCTCAACATGCATTACGTGTCTCACAAGTTAGTTCCGAAAATGTTGTCGGCAGAACAGAAAGAAACAAGAATGACTCTTGCTGGGGACATGATCAGTATGGCTGATGAAGATGGCGATTTCTTAAACAAAATTATTGCTGGTGATGAAACTTGGTGCTACTTGTACGACCCAGTCCCTAAACGACTGTCATCTGAGTGGAAATCGAAAACATCTCCTCGGAAGCAAACATTTCCTAGGGACACTTCCAAAGGCAAAGTTATGTTGGAAGTTTTCTTCGACTCTCAGGGTCTCATCCACCATGAGTTCATTCCAGAAGTCGTACTGTAACTAATGAATTGCACGTAGAAATCCTCCGTCGCCTCCGGGACGCAGTGAGAAGGAAACGTCCAGTAAAGTGGATAGAAAACAACTGGTTCCTTATGCATGACACTGCACCTGCTCATCGCGCAATTATTGTAAAGAATTTTCTTGCCAGGCACAACATAACTGCTTTGGATCACCCACCATACTCTCCTGATCTCTCACCACCTGATTACTTCCTGTTTCCCCGTCTGAAAAGTCATCTGAAAGGACGGAGATTCAATGCTGAAGAGGTTATCGCAAACGCGACGAGAGCACTAAGACGGGTTTCACAAAATGGCTTCCAGGAATTCTAAACGCGTTGACAAAAGTGTGTTGTTGGGGAAGGCAACTATTTTGAAGGGAATGCTGTAGAATAGTGTTTAAGGTACGTTGTTTCTATGATACTAGCAAATTCCGGGAACTTTTTGAACCTAGTATGTATACATAACAAAACAAATATGCAACAATACCTATATACAAAATCAAAATTGTTGTAGGACTTAGTGACTTTCTAAAAAACAAAATATGAATGATATATCAGATAGGTATAGGCTATACAAGGTGTTCCATTCAAACGTCCCTGATTTCAATTAATCATTGCTAACAAGGTATGCGGATTTATGAAATGAGACTGGTTTTAAAAGAAAGAGAAACTCGGAGAATTTGTATTTCATTTGTTTGAAGTTGATTGTTTTGTCACTACATTGCGCAACAATGGCAACATTCGCAAAAGCAAAAATGGCAACTCCAGAGCAACGGGGGCAAACGGTGGTGTGGTATGCGGAGACGAAATCCGTGATTTCAACGCAACGAAATTACAGAGTTGTCGGAGGCACATTGAATTGCTTTGATGCCTAGCGAATGGATTTACTCGGGCTTCTCTGAAATCCCGCTCGAATTTCTTCCACCTTCTCTTCTGTCACGGAACGCCGAGCTCCACCAGATTGTTTTAGGACACTGCCGGTCGTAAGCAATTTATTGCACCACAGCCTAAATGATTTTGTATTAGATGCAACTCCTCCGGACACTCGTCTGTAATATCGTTGCGTTAAAATCACGGATTTCGTCTCCGAATACCACACCACCATTTGTCCGCGTTGCTGTGGAGTCGCCATTTTTGCTTTTGCGATTGTTGCGCAACGTAGTGACAAAACAATCAACTTCAAACACATGAAATACAAATTCTTTGAGTTTCTCTTTCTTTTAGTACCAGTCTCATTCTATAAATCCGCATACCTTGTTAGCAATGATTAATTGAAATCAGGGAGGTTTGAATGGAACACCGTGTATGTTGTTTTATTTTATATTAAGGTTCAATATGTACGTACTTTTATTTTTATGTTTACCTTACTTTTTCTGGTTGCAAAACACAACTAATAACTTTTCAAGGTTATCTGTTATACATTGTTGTGTACAAGGATATTTTTGAATGCTGAAAACGATCGTTCAACATCGCATGAGGTTACTGGAAAAAATCTTAGTATACAAATTTTGAGTTTGTAAGATTCAGGTTAAAGCAAGCACATTTCCTTGGCATAAGACCTCTATCTTGAGCACAGTGCTGTAACCGGTTTTTTATAGCACCGTGTCTAGTTTTATCTTCACAGCTCACCAATGCGCGCTTGTGTGTGATAAATGTGTTCTCTTAGCGATTCTGTTACTTTCAATAATTTTACCGGAGGTATCATAAATGTACGCACTCACACAAACACCGCACAAAATACAACAAATTCACGCACTTGACACTCTGATTGGTGGCGCGCCGACTGAGAATAAATGAAACAGAGAAAAGGTGGGTACAGGTTTTAGAGTCAGGGTTTTAGATTCAGGTAAGTATGGATATTTGGAAATGCTTCTTGTGCAGCAGTTCAACGGAAGAAAAGCAGGGAGCGATTGTTTTGGTTTTTCCACAGCTACCCTTTATAGCCTATTCAAGGAATTTCCAGCCATCGACTGAGAATAAATGAAACAGAGAAAAGGTGGGTACAGGTTTTAGAGTCAGGGTTTTAGATTCAGGTAAGTATGGATATTTGGAAATGCTTCTTGTGCAGCAGTTCAACGGAAGAAAAGCAGGGAGCGATTGTTTTGGTTTTTCCACAGCTACCCTTTATAGCCTATACAAGGAATTTCCAGCCATCGAATACTTACTTACTTAAAATGGCTTTTAAGAAACCCGGAGGTTCACTGCAGCCCTCACATAAGCTCGCCAACGGTCCCTATCCTGAGCAAGATTAACCTAGTCCCTAGCACATCTCACCTCCATCAAATCCATTTTTATATTATCCTTCTATCTACGTCTCCGCCTACCCAAAGTTCTTTTTCCCTCAGGTCTTCCAAATAATACTCTATATGCATTTCTGGATTCACCCATACTTACTACATGCTCTACCCATCTGAAACGTCTGGATTTAATGTTCCTAATTATATTAGTAGGCCTATTTTTGACTGAGGTTCTGGCTAACACTGTACATCTATTATTATCAGGCAGTACATCTCACTTGACGATATGTCAGAGGAAGAACAATTGTTTGTATACCTACATCTGAAGTCTGATTACCGATTAGTAGAAAATGTATCTAGTCAGCGATGTATGCAACGGAGAGGGAAGGAACTAGCAATTCTATCCAATTATCTCCTGGCTTAGTTGCCTCATGAGTGATGATTTATTAGCGTAACTTATGGAGTTCAGACCTGTCTTCGGACAGTTGACTAAATAAAAACAACAATTATGTTAGGTGAAGAATACAATGAGTGCAGTTCCGTGTTGTGTAACTTTCTCAGTTCTTCTGTAACTTCATCCTTCTTAGCCCCAAATATTTTCCTAAGCACCTTACTCTCGAACATCTTCAACCTCTGTTCCTCTCTCAAAGTGAGAGTTCAAAGTTCACAACAATCATACAGATCTACCGGTAATACAACTGTTTTATAAATTCTAAAGCTAATATATATATATATAGCTGACAACCAAATGATTCCGAAATATACAGGGTGATTCACGAGGATTTACAGTCACTTACGGAGCTTATTTCCGAAGACATTCTGAGCAAGAAATGTCATATAAACATTGGTCCTAATCTCAATGTTTTCAAAGTTACATTAATTTGAAGTTGTTCGTAAAATAACTTTTTTCTTTAGTTTTAAGGGTAAAAATATTACAAATAGAGAATGAACTATTCAAAAGTGTCATTTCTTTAATTTACTAGTATTCTAAAGCTAAAAATTTGTTGTTAATTGGTTTGCATAGATTTTGTTTCTCACTTTTAACTAAAAGTGACATCATTCTTACGCACTTATCACAAAAATTGTTACAAATCATACGAATTTAGGAGCTTGGTTCTTTACAGTTTAATTATGTATCATAATGTACAGTTTTAAAGAATTTACAAGAGTGGCGTGATTTGTAACAATTGTTGTGATAAATGCGTAAGAAAATGTAATTTTGTAGTTAAAAAGTCGAAAAAAAAATCTGTACGAAGAAACTATGGAATTCACAACACATTTTTAGCTTCAGAATACTAGCTAATTAAAGAAATGATACTTCTGAATAGTTCATTCTTTATCTGTAATATTCTTTTACCCTTAAAACTCGAGAATAATGGTATTTTACAAATAATTTCAAATTAGTGTAATTCTGAAAATATTGAGATTAGGACAAAAATTTATATGACATTTTTTGCTCAGAATGTATTCGGAAATAAGCTCCGTAAGGGACGGTAAATCCTCGTGAATTACCCTGTATTTTTACGGAATATGAAAATTTGAGGATTTATATAAGAAAATCCTGAAAATATGCTACAATATGTGAACAACAGTCCATTATATAAGGAAACACCTGAAATATGCAAAAATATACATTATTAACTTTGCATACGTCATTACAAACCTTCAGAACATATATAAAATGTTTTTGTATGACGTCCAACTGGCCCTACCCTGATCATGGTAGTAAGGTGATAATGGTAATAACGGTGATTGTGGTAGTAATGGTAATCTTAGTAATAACTACGATTGTAGAAGTAATGATGATTGTGATAGTAGACCGGTAGAATGATGGTGGTGGTGGTGGTAGTGGTGGTGGTGGTAGCAGATAGTCATGCAAGTATAGAATTTCATGAGTGAAGTAGCCAGACATAATCCAACAGAGTATGTGACTCTTTACGTTGTAGTACCTCTTTGCTCTGATATGGAACCTGTATGTAGTTTCGAAATGTTGAAATGTTAAGTTCCAGAATACGGTGTACTTCTGCACGAACTTCTAATTTCCATGATCGTACTATTTTCACACGTAACAAAATCAGATGAAATATAACTTTAACTGAAGGACGACAATACGTGCTCTCACAATGCGTAAAATTTGTGACGGAATGTTCGAGTACGAATGCAAAAATTGTTTCTCTTATTGTTTTGCGTATTTTCCCCATTGCGTAGTTTTTAAATAAACTTCTGAGCGTGTTTTAAACATTTTATTTTAAACATCCAATCCTGCAACGCGTAAAGGCAAAAGCTACACGAATTTATACTGCTGATCTCAACAACGGTAATGTTGTTTTGTATTTGATCGCGGCCATGTTTACGAAGTCTTCCCCATAAAATGCTACTCTTTTATTGCACAAAGTTATTTAAGCTCCATGTTTTAATAAAATATCCTACTTTCATTAAAATTCTTCACAAAGAGCACTTCTAATAGCGTGAGGGTGGCTGGACGTGCATGCTCCCCACATACGAGCCCCCCTTTATCGATTCAATTTCGAGTGGCTGGCTGGTCTCACATACGGTGGTGGAGAGAGAAAGTGACGGCTTCCTAAGGCCTTATTTCCACTGCGCAAAATACGAAGCAACATGTTCAACCAAGTTCTGTATTTAGGATCTCCTTTAAAGGGAAACGTCTGTAAAAATGTAGCTACTGTTATATTTAAGTGATCACATATTCCACGGTTTTTGGGCTAACGATTTGAAATTTGGTATGGTTATTTAGAGTGAATTTATGTATTTTGATTCTAAATTACAATATCGTAGCATTACAGGAAGTCCCGTTATAAACCGATCTAACATAACCTGATATTACAGAAAATAAGAAACATTTTCTAATGATCTATTAGAGATATAAATCTAAAATGTTGTACACGTTGCTCTATCTATGTCATATCTAACAAATTCCTACAGACAGAATTTTAAAATACCATTTAGTTTTTTACATAAATATTTAATACATACTATTAAAATATAGCCTAGAGAGCGGTTGACCTTGTTCTCTTGTTCATCGTATCTCGTGTTGGGTATGAAGCACTTTCACTGGTTTACGATCATTATTCACTGATTCTGCCGCGCACTTTGCATCATTTCACTATTAACATTATCATTCGCGTTGCTGCTGGCACTTCAGAACACATTTCACTTTCCACCGATTGATGTTTCCTTCGTCAGTTTTTTCCATGTTGATTTGCTTCTTGCGCGCCTCGTCCACTGCTTCCCCGTTCTCTGTGCGAATGTATCCGCCCATCTGGTTCTCTGTCTTCCTGCACTCCGCTTCCCTATCATGGGGTCCCACATGGTCACTCTGTATGTCCACTGGGTGTCACGCATCCTAGCTACGTGGCCTCCCCAATTCCATTTAAGTTCGTCTGCAACCTGTACTGCGTCTTTCATGCCCGTGTTCTTCCTGAGGTCTTTTAGCGTCACTTGCATTATTTTTCGCTCCATTTCCCTCTGGCATACTTTTACCATCTGTCTCACCATATGGCTCACCTAAAGAGTGAATCAGAGCTACCCTGCCTACGTGCAGGAAGCCTTAGCCCTCAAGGGATGTCATAGACTAAATTCTAAATTAAAATATAAAATATTACTACGTCTTTATGTAAGGAGAGTATTTTAAATTGACGCTTAAAACAATCTGTCAACAGGAAAATTAGTATTATTCAATAAAAAATAGGTGTACAAAATTTCATTACTTTATCTTAAATACTTTTTAAGAAAATGTTCCTTAATTGCAGAAAATTGTAAACTGTAGAAAATGCGAACACATAGCACAAGTTAAGGGTAGATGTCAATGGAACTGCAATATACTGCAAAAATTTTCATAACTCAGTTAGTGTTACAACCTAATGAAATTTGGATATGATGCATGTAAGTGAAGCATGTAGTATAACCGTCCACCGTTAGGGAGTAACGGTTAGCACGTCTGATCGTGAAACGAGCAGGTCAAATCCTGGTTGACACAAGTTACCTGGCTAGGTTTCTTTTCAGGGGTTTTCCCTCAACCAATTGAAGCAGCATTGCTGGGTAACTTTCAGCGTTGGACCTCGGACTCATTTCGCATCATTAATTCACATATCATCATCATCATCATCATCATAGCCCGGGTTAAGTTCACGGTGCGGCGTGCTGTATTTGTACAAGAGCGCGGCCGTTCAGGTAATCAGTCATTCACAGAATAGGAGTGGCAAACACAATAAGCCTCAGGCTACAGTGCAAGTCTTCGGGTCCCTCCTCAGTACAAGAGAAAAAAAAGTTTTGGTCAAGAGTGGTTTAAAGGATTTTAGTAATTTTCATTTTACTCGTGTATAATATTCACAAAAACTATTAAGGTAACTAAGTGAAATTTTGTACATCCTTACTTCATGTAGGGCTATATAATAAGGAGACACTAATTGCTTGCCTGGATTTTTTCTATGATAATTAGGTTGGTTTATATGATTTAAAATTTTCCAATTTTTTTTTCTGTAACAATACTTCCTGTGCTAATTGAAAAATATACCAGCTATAAATATTTTCCTGGCATTGGAATGAAGATTCTCATTTAGGCCTATAGGTAGAATCTAAAAAAAAAGTACCTTTCGGAAAATGAAGCGTAAAGCATTCTGGTGGTGTGGTTTGTATTCTGGTAGTGTAATAGAGAAGGTCTGATGGCCTTTAACTCCGCCAGATTAAATAATTAAATAATAAATAAAATAGCATATGCGGAGACTAAGACGAAGGCAGAAAATAGGAAAGACTGGAGATGCTGGGTTTGCAGTGAAAGACCTACCCTTGGACAGAACATTATGAAATAAATAAATAAATAAATAAATAAAGTTTAGGATTACAAAGAAGAGTGGCGCGGCATCATGGAATTTAATAATTATTTTGGGACACTTCCTAATGGAATTTTGAAATACAATTTTGACAATCTAATGTTTAGAGATCAGAGAAAAAAATGAATATAAAATTAAATAATACAATTTTTTTTTTAATTTTCATTGACATCTTCCCTTAAAGTACAACTATTCAGGTATGATAACAGAACAACGGGTGGAATCAGGATAATAGGGAATATCTACCTGTATATACTCTAAGAAAACCTTTCCCACAATATTTTTGTCTATCATTCCCAAGCGGTGGCAGGCTATTTTCGTTGTCAAAACTTCCAGAACCCTCCGAGGTTCACTCAGCCTCCTATCAAATTGAGTCTCTCTCGAGCGCAAAAGGCAGTCGGAGCGTGATGCAGACCACATCACCTCATTCTATACTTCGTACCATAATGTCTGACAGGAGATGTAAGCATTGCCGGCAGAGGAGGAGAAAAGTATAATTGCTATTCAACCAATGGCAGAGGCCTCATTCCATGCTTGACTTGAAGTTGGGCGGTCTGAAGCGTTTCTACCTCCGTCCAACTTCAAGTCAAGCGTGAAATGAGACCGTTGCCTTTGGTTGAATAGCAGTTATACTTCTCTGCTGCTCTGTCGGCAAGGTTTACTTCTTCTGTCATACATTATGGAACGAAGTATAGGCCTAGTACCGAGATCATGAAAAAAAAAAAATGCTCTCTACATCCATGCCCTCCAAGCGCCTTCATGACGTACTATATAAAGGAGATAGGCGTGCCTTTGCCTCTCTCAGTTCGTTTCAATATCACAGTCTAAGCACTCTTTCTAAATGATCCACTATTATCTGTTCTTTATCATACCTATCAGAGACTGGAATGCTTTACCTGAAGACTTACTGAAGGCTTTACCAATAACCAAAAATATATTTAAAAATAGGCTTAAGGACTTTACTAATAGACGGTAGTATATTATACACACTATTTAAAGGGTGTAATTGATATTTTGTTATTTGAAGTGTTGTATCAGTGAGGAAGTGTGTTGTGTCAGTGAAGTGTGAAGTGTGTAGTGTCAGGGAAGTCTGTTGTGTAAGTGAAGTGTGTTTGTGTCAGTGAAGTTCTATAGTTCAGAGTGGCTGTGCAAAGTATTTGAACAGTGAAATGGTTTTGAAATGATAGTGAAATCAGGATAGAATCAGTGCAGTGAGTAAGTTGACAGCGAAATGAGTGTAGTGCCGAAAGGTACTTTTGCAGGTATGAACCTATCACACTCGTGGGTCTTAGTTCGAACTTAGGGTTAAGATACAAATTAGATTTACTTTAAATGTTATTTTAAGTGATCGTGCTTCATTTAATTTAGGATGCTCATTATTATTATTATTATTATTATTATTATTATTAATGTTTTTATTAGTTGTATTTATTATTAATTGTCATTATTGAGTGTAATTAGTTACCACTGCCACCGGATATATACCCATTTGCAGTGTGAATAAATACATACACATAGATCAACTCACTATTCTTCCTCTTTTACAGCATCAGCATCGTTCCTGGAACTCACTACCCAATTCCCTCAAAACTGTCGAAGAATTTCAGAATTTAAAAGGAACTATTGAAACATATATGCAGTCTTAGAAAAAAAAATGTCGCTCAGATACTTTAAAAGTCCCAGAAAGGAGGCAATGTGCATGATCAGAGGACGAGCGACCTGGTTCACTAGAGAAAGACTAATTGAGGTAATAAAATTAGTTTTGTTTCGTTGTATGTCTGATCATGCGCACTGCCTCCTTTCTGGGACTTGTAAAGTATATGTGCGACAAAACTTTTTTTCTAAGACTGTACATCCTTGGTCGCTATTCGGAGACTAAGTTCCACCTCGGAATAGTTCGGGAATCATCGTGTGCACTGTGTTTACACGCGAGCGTTTTACATAGAGTGATTCGAAGCCCTGTCTTTGTAACAAGAAGAGCTCTATCACTAAGCCATAAAGGCTTTGTAGGTTAATATGTCGTTTCGTGACAAACACATTTTGACTTCATCCTCGGAACTTGATGCTTGATATTTCCTCGTATGAATCGCGCGTTAACCCGAACGACATTAGACAAATTTACGCTATAGGAGAGCGACCATTTTCCGTGTCAAAGGTGTATAATAGTAAGCCACTTATATCTTAAAAATTTCGAATTACTTACTCCTAACTTATTCATCAGATTTTATTTTAGCTGTAGGTACCAATATGTATATTCGATATGTGTCAGAGGAAGAACAATTGTTTGTGTGCATCTGAAGTCTGATTAGTGTTATATGTAGCTAATCTGCGATGTCTGCAATGGAGGGGGAAAGGAACTGGCTACCCTACCCCATTAACTTCTGGCCTATTTGCCTCATAAGTGGCGTCTTGTTTGTGAGGTTCAGACCTGTCTTTGGACAGGTGACTAAACAAACTATATGTATATTTTTATTTATTACATTTCAATTACTATATCTATAAATAATTAATTTATTACAATTTCATGAATCTGTATTTCAGTTAAATTTTATCTTACTGATTTGTAATTTTCCTCGAGTGCTATAGACATAATTAACATCCAATATTACTTTGTATTATTAATTTGAACCACTATAGAATTTAATTTACTGATTTAATGCTTAGCTCTAATGTTATTCGAGAAATAATTAATTAGCATATGCGTTTACTTTTATTTTATTTTGCAATATTTAAGCTGTATATGTCTTGTTTTGCTAGCTCCTATCTATTTATAATGTTTTTAGAGAGTTGTTTAATTAACTTTATATGCAGCAATATTAAGTCTTTTACTGTTTTTATTTTTAATTTATAATGTTTTTAAAGAGTTGTTTAATTATCTTTACCTATAGTGGTATTCAGAGTCACTTTACTGTTTTTACCTTCAACATTATATTTTGCAATAATTAATTTAGCCTATTTGTATATTACTGTATTCTTTTGTTTCTTTTGAGTGGAAGAGAACGTCTAATGGCCTTAACTCCGCCGGAATGAATGAATGAATGAATGAATGAATGAATGAACGAACGAATGGTTGAATAAATGAATAGATGACTGCATGAATGAATGGGTGAATAAATAACTAAGTAAATAAAAACTGACACTGAAAAATTTCTTATATTAATTCTGGATTTCAAAATTGAAATATAACGCATGTGTATTTACATATATATGCTTCGATTATACCCTTTATCATTGCTGTCCTAAAAATGTAAAAAAATAGTTCACTGAAGATTTTCCTAGCATTCCTGAAGCACGAACCTTCGATATATGATGAAGAACAGCATTTTCATACATTACATACTTCATACGCAAGACACTCTACCTAATTCAAGACCTGAATTGACAAAAATCCCAAGTCCATTGAAATAAATTGTTCAGGAGAGCAAGAAAACGAGTATATATGCTTGCAATATAAGACTACTGAAATAAATATTTGTATGATAAAAAATACAGGCTTGGAATCGAACTTGGGATATTCTTTTATACAGGATGATAGCGTATTCAAAAACAACATGTCAGGTAAAAAATAAAATTCGGTCAATTGTGGATTTGGGACGTTTTTTCAATTCAGGTCTTCAATTGTGACCCTAAGAATGTGGTTAATTTTCGGTTAGTACAGTTGTTTCTTAGAGTTGTGAATAATAATAATAATAATAATAATAATAATAATAATAATAATAATAATAATAATAATAATAACTGAAACACAGAAAGCAATCGTAAAAATACTTCGAAGAAATTTTCGAATGATACCGATGAAAAACGCCGAAGCCGTTCATGTAATGTAATCGCTTTTTGTAAAACGATGCAAGGTGAAGGACTTACAACTCCTTGTATGTAGTCTACGTTAACACACTGAAGAACTGGAAACAAGAAACCTGTAAAGCGAGTTGAATGCGGGTCAAAACTGACACATTCGATGTCTCACTTTGTACTCATTTTACTCCCTTTCCTGCTAAAATATAATAGCCTATGATTAAAACTTAGTATTGTTTGTTTATAATCGCACTGCTAAGGATATGTGTACTTCGTAATAATCGATTACATATGAAAGCTACAATTGAACTTCTTTATAGCGTCATCGAAGAGACTAAAGAAATGAGGTCGCAATAAACAAAAGTAGTTATAAAAATAAACAGTACATAAAATTAAAAAAGAAATGAAATAATACATTCAGAATATTAGACATTTTCTACACTACTACAATTTAATTTGCAATTTTATATAGAGCTACAGTAGTACAACGTTTCAAAATATTTTACACCGTTCTTGTTTTGTTTTATCGTTTTGAAAAAAAAAATGAGGTCGCAATAAACGAGAGTCGCTATAAAAATAAATACAGTAAATAAAATTCAAAGAATGAAGTACATTCAGAATATTAGGTATTTTGTACACTACTATAATTTAATTTCCCAAACTATTTCATTACAAAAGTGACCATCATTCCCGGAGTGGCTAACCGGGAACTGCTTGACAAGCCACCCTGCATAGTCAGGAGGCCCTTGCCCTTCACGGGATTTCGTAGCTAATTCTTAATAATTTAATTTGTAATTTTATACAGACCTATAATGATATAACTTTTCAAAATATTTTATACCGCTCTTGTTTGTTTTATCGTTTTGAAAAATAAAAATATACTGTACTGATTTTAGAAAACAGTGAAATACATAATAAAATGCTATTCATTCATTTAGCGTTCTACCCAACGGCACTGCAAACCCAGCTTTCTCCAATCTTTCCTATTTTCTGCCTTCCTCTTTGTTTCCTCATATGATTCATATATCTTAAGGTCGTCTATCATCTGATATCTTCTTCTACTCCGAACTCTTCTCCGTTCACCATTCCTTCCAGTGCATCCTTCAGTAGGCAGTTTCTTCTCAGCCAGTGACCCAACTAATTCCTTTTCCTCTTCCTGATCAGTTTCAGCATCACTCTTTCTTCACCCACTCTTTTCAACACAGCTTCGTTTCTTACTCTCTCTGTCCACTTCACACGCTACATTCTTCTCCATATCCACATTTCAAATGATTCTAGTCGTTTCTCTTCACTTCGTCGTAATGTCCATGTTTCTAAAATGCTATAATGTACAGTAATTAAAATATATACAATACTCACAATAAATTAAGAGCGAGGCTTGAAGAAATCTGCTTCCCTTTTGCAAATACCGAATCTGTAAATCATCCCAAAATATTCCTTAATCAAACCGAATTTTATTCACGGTACACATCAACTTTCTTTTTATACCACTCTTCTTTATAATGGTGACTTTATCTTTTGCGCTTAAAACTTGCCTTGCTCATTGTACTGTATGAAATTCAATTCTTTACTTCTATAATCAACACCAAACAGAGGTTATGGATACAGGATAGCAGTAAATATCTAAAGTTACAATCTGAACTGAATGCTTGGATTACAGTACGGTACACAACTCGGCTTGTTATTGTTTGCAAAGGGTTTCGACACAAAAGAATAAATTAATTTGGCCTACTCCACACTTTACCCATTTTTTAGAATTCCAGTTCTGGGCGCGTAAAATGCTTTTGTCACAGCAACTGAAAACGTTATTGGTGGCTAATCATTTTACCGACTACCTGCGAATTCCTCTTAACGACAGTGTCTTTTTTAATGTTCGCAGAACATGCATTTTTTAAGAATTTACACTGTTGTTGAATGTCGCTATAAACGAGTTGCTTATTAAAATGTCTTGTCACAAAAACAATTAATAACGTTTAATGCAGATAAAAACGTATTTCTTAATGGCTGTCGCTGTAGCCGAGGTGAGCACTAATCGTAATCACTGTAACCAAGTTCAACTGACGTGTGATCTCAAAAAGGGTTAAGTCCATGTTTATGAAAGGACTGGGCTAGTTCTTTTACCCACTGGTGAGCGAATTTTCACGCGACATGCACAATAACACAAATTTAAGACAAGGATTGGCGGTGTTTTGGAAGAAAACAAGCTTAAAATATAACCACAGAGGAGTCAAACATATTCGTATGTATGTATAACTCATAAAAATGCCCAAATGGACTGAGCGAGTTTTGGGATTACACTCTTCAACTGAATGTGAGCTTGTGAAAATGAAGGCACTTTAGATAGGAAATTTTCACGTCATTTTTATTTTTAGATACCGGAGAGACCGTCTTGTAAAGGTGGAGGGAACGAAAAGATAAGTGTGTGAGAGTCCAAGGGGAGTCATTCTGGTAGGTGGGCTACATTTTGTTAATACTAAATAGCCAATTCTTTCTGGACATATCTATTTCGTAAGAACGTACGTATGCATGTATATGTGTCCTGACATTAAGTTACATGAATCATATGCGGAGATTACGAGAAAGGCAGAAAATAGGAAAGATTGCAGAATGCTGAGTTTGCAGAACAGTATGTATGTATGTATGTATGTATGTATGTATGTATGTATGTATGTATGTATGTATGTATGTATGTATGTGTATGTATGTATGTATGTATGTATGTGTGTGTGTATCAGTATTTATATTTCAATCACTGATCACTTACACACACTCGCGAGGATCGTCACAAAAAACGATAACCGAAACTAAATTTTGAACATTAATAATTTATTGACTGATAGCATACAAAAATACAGTGGAATATACAGCTAATTTGAACTATTGTAATTCCGTATTATATCCGCTTGGTAATACTTGTGAGTTATAGCCGTTACTGTTCCTCGCAGCAGTTTATAAATTTGAGCTGAAGTGATAATATGTGGATCACAGACAAGAAAGTGGAGTTACAGATGCATCATGTGTGGGGATTCACCGATCTCAAATACAGGAGGAAAGAAAGGGAGGACATTTTGTGTTGCGTTACTAACATGTTCATTGCGGCAACTGATCCATTTCTGGCTTATGTCCCAGTATGTTCGCCTTTCAAACAAATTATTTTTTTTGGCATATCTAATCTCTTTTCGAATTATATGGAGGGGCGAGACCCCTCTATTAATTTTATTGGTGATGGCGACGATCCTGGCTGTATAAGTTGAGGGGGCAGAAAGTGTCTTCCCCCCCAAAATCGGCACCTATGCTCATTCGCATATTAATTACTTAACTATAATAAATGTACCTATTACATTCATCGCTGAAATATCATACCAGTTTCCATTATCGTAGTTCTCATTAACACTGTAAGAACTCTACACTGTAAAAGTATTGCTAAATACACAATTAGAAGTAACTCCTTTGCCATAACTGATGCTTTCTCTGTGTATTTATTTAGGAGTAAGAGGTAAAGAACAATGTGCCATATATTTTAAATGTAAATAGTCACGACGTCTCTGGCGCACATGGAACTGCACTTTAGATAAAATGAAACACACGTTAGCAATAACCTTATCAAACTAAGGGACAGGAATCAGTCCAATGTTGCCAACTAGAAAAATGAGAAAGCGCTAAATCCTTATTCAGGAAACACCAGAAAAACACCAGATCTTCAGTAAATAAGCCTATCCCACCTGTCGTAATGATTGTTAGTAAATATAATAAAACGCTGCGTACTGACTTTTACATTCTCTTAATTCTACCACTTGTAGATATGTGGTTATGGTGTTTTTTGCTTTAGAATAATTCCTAATAACTATTCCTAGCAGTTTTATGATAGAAAAGTCATTGCTCTCATCAAGTAGCAAACTATACCTGTGATCTCCTAAGTTATTGATTATCAATTGTTCAAAATGTGATGCCAATACACCACATGCAATTGCAGTGCACTTTGTACGATGGAGCTTAAGATCAACTTACTGCTATTTTGCTATCAGGAAGAAAAGGATTTTCATAGGTCACAGAGATGGTCTGTTGTTTGAATTTAACAGTGTTTTGCAATAAAAAGTCCCATTTTTCCCCTCCAGTAATTTCGATTCCACATTTATAGGATTAAACAGTAAAACAGGTTGCCGATTACTGCTAAAGGGTTCCGCCACTCATCGCTGAGCATACTTCTCTTCCCCATGATAATGAATTGTTATAATTATTTTAAATTGTTTTCCCTATTTAAATTACAATATCATCACACATTTAAAACAGTCACTGTAACACATTCAACTTTTTAACAGATAGAAACTAACTTCGCTGCGATCGACCTCAACCATAGAACACCAAGACGCAAGACAGGTAAGAGTCGACTGATTTAAATAATTCAATTATGTGTACGACAGTCACAGCTTACCCGTACCCGCTATACGCATTTAAGGGAACTGGAATTCCAGTCGAGGAAACCCCTTCACAACCGTTCTGGCGTGACCCAAGGTTCGTAGAGGCGGTGAACTGTGGTTATTCTTTATGAGGCGACTGCAGTGGTTTCCGTTATAGCTAATATTTTTTCAACGAACCTCTTTTTCTTCAGTATTTTTCTCCTTTTCTCCAAAGGCTCCAGATTATGCACTAAAATTATTCCAAAACACTATACCGATAGTTACGCTAAGGCGATATTTATTTAAATTTGGCACTAGACGACTTTCAAAAACACCAGATCTAGTGCGAAACTGGCAACACTGAATCAGTCGCAGATCCCGCTTTTTCCCTTTAAACTCCCCACTCCCGTCAGGTTATTGGGACATAAAAATGAGTCTAAAGGTTATCTAAAGAATACAAAACCATTTGAAAAATATTCAAAGGACAGATGTGAGAGGAGCATTTCCAATAAGATAAAGCTACAAGAGGTGACGTCCATTACTCTCTCATGAAAGGACATTCAATATCGCTGTTCGGGGTCCAGTCCTCTTCTATACAAAGTCTGACATCCAACACTGAAGCCATAAGGCTCTTTCTTGGCCGGCTTTCTGAAACAAGATCCGTTACAAAGCTGGCTGCAGATTCATGGCGAAATAACTCTTCATTCCTTTCTATAAAATGAAAGTGGAATAAATCCAATCGTCCAATTCGCAGTCGTCTTCAAAATTATCTTTCCGATTGGGATAGCTTTCATACGAATAGTTCATCCTATCTCTCTATTCATTAATATGTTGTACATCCATCCAGCCACCCAACAGTGCGTCCATATATCTATCAATCTATGAGTATCAGTGTGTTCGCCGTCTACCAGTATCAATCTATCTGTTTATTCATGAATGAACTCCATTTATTCATCCCTCCGTCCTTAACCAATACATCGATCGATCCAATGAATTGTGATCTCCCAGATCGTTTATTTGCCATGGAATTGAAATCTTAAATATTAAAAAGTTAATAAACAGGGAGCTGGTTCTTATGTAAATAAATATATTTTTTGTCCGAACACAGGCACTCCTGAATTAGTTAAAAATTCTGAACATATCTTCCTGCCGTTTAAGCTGAATTTTATTTAACATTTTCCATTTTTTTAAATAATAATTTAAAAATATTTAGTCGTAAACACATAATTCACACTTTTTCCCATACTGCATATTTTTTTTACCACGTCACGAAGTTATTAATTTTCATAATTATACAGGGTGAGTCAGTAGGAAAGGTACACGGTGTGAGGGGTGATAATATTGGTGATTCTGAACAAAAACGTTTATATGAACATATGCCCTGTTCTTAACAATATCTGACATACAGCTGTTTGAAAATCACGGGCGTCAGTCTCATGTCCTTCATCAGCACTCACATACGGAGGATGACATTTCTAAAAATAACTATTTAAGTGGATCCAGGGTAAACTCGGGTCCATTGTGTTACCTTCAGAGTTAAATTTTTACGTGGGGAACCCTCTCATACAGGGACAATTTGTCATGTGTCTTCAACCTACAACGCGGAATTCTCAGCTTTACTTCCCTTCCGAAGGAAGTCATGTTGAGAATTTTTATAATGACTAAAATTCCATCATCCATAACTAGTTTTGAACCCGATTTCTGATCCAGCCATCGAGAACGACACGTGAAGCGAAAAATTATGATTTGCAGTTTTGTTTGCGTCACAAGTAGATAATTGTAATTTAAATCTCATGTGTGTACACTCTTATCTGCATCTGTCATTTCTGATATAAGCGGTGCAATGTTATCTGATGAAAGTACTGTATGTCGCAAGACAGATACTTCGCTCGAATAATACCATTTTTTAGCACTGGATAAACTCAACAGTTTCGATTTTTTCCTTATTGACGCACAGACTGTCACATTTACTAATTTTATCAATGATCGAAATATAGATTAACATAAAAAGACCAATATGAGCAAATGCTGGGTAACTTTCGGTGTTGGACCCCGGACTCATTTCACCGGAATTATCACCTTCATCTCATTCAGACGCTAAATAACCTTAGATGTTGATAAAGCGTCGTAAAATAACCTACTAAAATAAAAAAAAAATAAAAACATAAAAAGATAAGTACACTAATCAAGGAAATGTGGGAACTGGTACACCGACGGATTCGAGCAAGGTTAGGATATTAAAAGATTGATTTATGGTTCCTCACCTAAACGACCAATCATTTTGAGGACTGTAAATGATGATGTCATCGTTGTTGCTGCCATAACTCCTATGTGCAAAATGTACAATTTTTCAGTAGGAAGAAGAAACACATTTATTCATCCTATAGCAGCCGTACAGTACATAGGAGACTGTGAATTCTTACATTTTTGAAACAAAGAAATATAATTACATATAGGAGATTTTATTAATTGCTGTATCACTATTTAAGTTATTTAACAGAGCAAAAATCTGAAAATCGATAAATATGTCACATAGGAGTTACTGCAGGAACAACGACGATATGATCAAACAGAACCACTGAAAATTTGTAATAGAAAACAGTGTAAAAATATTATTCTATTCATCGCGTTAGAAAGAGACTCATTTTAGAACATTTCTGCGTATGTATGTGATCACGATGTACTGCATGAACCAGGAAAATCCATGTCAAGATAACCGGCTGCTAGGATCGAACTCTAGAACTCTCCGAGTACAAGAAGGTAGGAACGATAGCAATCATTTCACACTCTATTACCACCACCACCACCACCACCACCAATAATAATAATAATATCATCCACACCTGTGAAGTAACGACTAGCGCGTCTGGCCGAGAAACCAGATGGCCCGGGTTCGATTCCTGGTTGAGGTTTTTTCAGGAGCTTTCCTTCAACTCAATATGAGCAAATACTGGATAACTACCGGTGCTGGACCTCGGTCTCATTTCACCTCCATTATCACCTTCATCTCATTCAGACGCTAAATAACCTGAGATCTTGATAAAGCGTCGTAACATAACCTACTAAAAATAATATCACGCGAGATAAAATAATACGTAGCTCCCAAGACTGTATATAATTTTGCTGTGTTAGAAACTTACTTTCAAATCCTGCAATTCAAACAACATAATATTTCTTATGTCATCAATGTCAACATCTCACTTCTCACAACCGACAAGTCATCATCTGTCTCCGCAACTGATGAAATATGCCACCTCTACAGAAAGGAAAGGGCACTATGCTATCACTGAAGAGCGGAAATGACGAACGAGAGAAAAAATCCGGGTGTACCACGTGGACATGTATCTACATCATCATAAGACTATTATTATTATTATTATTATTATTATTATTGAAGAAATAATTGTTTATTGTTAGTAAAACAACATGTATAAAAATAGTCTTAATTCTTCCCTGAAGGAGTAAAAACTCGTGCTCAGGGAATTATCTAAACACATACTTAACACAAACAAAGATGATTATTTGACACAAATTATAGGAATAATTTAACTTTAAAAATACAATTCAATTTTAACAATTTGAATCATACAAATACATATACATATTAAATCAATATATATTCTTTAAAAATTAAATTCCTAACGTTATTTTTTAAATTTCTAATACGTACAAAATTTTCCAAATTTGGGTATTTTTCAATTATTTTATTATATAACCTTGAACCAAAGTAGGTACCACGGCTAAGAGCTGTGCTTGTGAAACACTTTGGATCCTCTAGTCGTATAAAATCGGATCTTTTAGTTCCATATTTATGATGATACAATTTGAATTTATTACGATTTTTATGTATGAAGTTTAATAAGGCAATATAATAAATATGTTTAATTTTCAAAACATTAAAATCAGTGAACAAAAGCTCGGATGAATAATCAATTGGTTTATTAAGATATATTTTAATTATTCTTTTATGAATAAGTATTAGTGGAGTGAGATTAGAATTACAAGCATTTCCCCATCCTAAAATTCCATATTGGAGAATGAACTGAAATAAAGCTAAATAAATGAGACGTAAAATATTAAGTGGTAAATATGACCGAAGTATAACAAAGATATAAATTGTTTTACGTAATATCTATTGCATAAATATGTAATATGTTTATTCCATCGTAAGTGTTGGTCGATTGTAATGCCTAAATACTTCACTTCTGAGGATTCGGTTAATATGGGACATTCACAATTTTGAGAAGAATAGTGAAGTTATGGCAGGAAATTACAGAAATCAGCGAAAACCCTTCCCAAATACGTCTTTGCCCACTGAAAATTTCAAATGGACTAAATGGGATTTGATCCTGACTGTCCGACGTACAAAAACCGAAATTACAGCCGTTCGAATGAAGGTTAGCTATAATAATAATAATAATAATAATAATAATAATAATAATAATAATAATAATAATAATAAATTCTTCTGTGTATGAAGTAAATATATAGATATACATAAAAAGTCTGCATTTTCCTTCTCGTATAATAATTAGTAAAAATCGTCATCATCATACACGTTTTCAGACATACTACTGAATTCGATTACGCATTGTTGGAATTCCGAGTACAGGAGAAATAAGACCTTGCATTTGTAGTCCAGCCAGATACTGTACGTACATTTATCTGTTTTCTTAGGAAAAAAACGGATGACTCAATATCATGACTGACCCCATCCAACAAGGACAAGAGTCACAGGGTTGTGCTAATTTTTTTTTCTGGGATTTCCTGTGAAACACGCTGCACTTGCTCTCAGTTCACTGGCAGATAACACAGCTTGTGTTTACTCTTCGGAATTTCTCGGACAAGCAAGGCTAAAGCGTGCAATCTACACAGCATATCCGATTTCGAACTCCTTCAAATAGTGAATGAATGAATGAATGAATGAATGAATGAATGAATGAATGAATGAATGAATGAATAGCCTGGTAATATCCCGTGTAGGGCAAAGGCCTCCTAAGACAGAGGTGTCTCGATGTAACTTATTTGGTGAGCCATTCCAAGTAAAACTTGTGGCACTCTGATATATATCACTGACACTAACTTTCCTCTTACAAGCTATTTACACTTTAGATTGTACAATGTTCACTTCACTTAAGTGTTACTCTAGTTCCTTCCACTTTTTCCTGTCTCTTGCTATTCTTGACCACTGTTTTCCGGCCCTCGCTGCGAGTATGTCTGCCCATCTGCGCCTTGGTCGTCCTTGTCTTCTCTTCCCCGTGTATGGGTCCTACATTGTAGCTGCGTACGCCCATCTTTCTGGATTTAGCCTTGCCACGTGTCCTCCCCACTTCCAAGACATCCGCGTCACTGGTTCAAGTAGTAGTAGTAGGTTATTTTAATACGCTTTAAACTCCTTCAAGAACAATTGGAATTTACGTTGGGCCAAAGCAGCATTAGGACAGAGTTTCTTTGGGCCGGTTTCATAGTTGGTTAAAAAAATGAGGCAATCAAATTAACTTTCACCCAAAGCTGACCGAAATCTATTTTTGCTTTTGCGTTCCTTGACTTTCCTATTCGAGGGCTCGACCCGGAATGGATCCTTACACTTCATTGGCCCATTGTGTGCCCTACATATACGATAATTGCCCAAGTCCGACAGCTGACTTGGATGGCAATCGTGTATTCCATGCTGACCGGCGGGTCATCCTGCCTCAGTTCAGATAGGGCCAGGTCCAATACCCGGACGAGTACCTCAAAAGCCATAGGGCCCAGAGCTTCTATCTCTTCTATATCAGCAATGGAAACCCGTACTAACTCCAAAACGTCCTATTTTTAACTAAATAGGTGAAATGAGGGGAAAGAGGAGTGTGTTGGTGGAATGATGAAAAGGGGAGTATCCCGAGAAAATCCAACTACTACGTGTGCTTTGTTCACCACAAATTCCATCACGATCTGGCCGGGGATCAAAACTGGGCTGTCTGGAGAGAAGACTAGCATGCTAACTCTTGGACCCCAGACGTCGCTACGTTTTTGGATGTGTGAACACTAATCCAGCACCATTTCGATTATTGTGACGTTCTGTTAAGTGACCTAAGTTCTGAACTGTCAGTCAAGTTATAGCGAGTTCAGAATATGTGCGTCAGACACGTGTGCAACATTCGACGATATGATCACATATCATTGGCCTTCGCAAGTCTTTCGTGGCTCCGACTCAAAGAACGTAGAACTTTACACTCTTTGTCTTTACTCTTTCGAATTCTGCACACCTCAACACCAAATTACCTTTCGTCTCGTTTCTCTTATCTATACTCTAACCACGACGTAAATACCAGATCACTTATTTGTGGCACGCTAAGTATACCTCTTCATAGAACATCTTGTTATTCATCATCTTTTACAGTATCCACCTCGCGACAATGGAATTTCTTGTCACAAAGTATTAGGGGTTGCAAGACAAAAATATAAAAAAAAAAATAGCTTAAAGGATAATCTTCTTGGCAATTCACTCTAATTATACTGATAAACGGTCACCGACTATATGATAACTTGTTTTTTTAGACATGCATCCTGATAGCGCTGTATTTTCAAAATTGTCTCTCAATAATCTCTTCCTATTATCTAACATTATTTGAAATATATTAACATTCTATGTATTTTAGTTTAATTCTGCTACACAGTTTGTATTTCATTGTTTAATTAATAGTTCATAGTGTTTTACTGTTTAATTCATTAGTAACTCTTGTATACACGAAACTTTTATCTAAATCAAATTGCTGAATTCTTCGTACCTTGTAAGTTCATACATATTATGTATGTATACTTTTTATTGGTTGAGTGGAAGAGAAGGCCCTACGGCCTTAACTCTGCCAGCTAAAATAAAACATTATTATTTATATTATTATTATTATTATTATTATTATTATTATTATTATTATTATTATTATTATTATTTCGTCATGATCTAAGATCAAACCTAACTGGCGAGTTTTCTCTGTTCAAGATGGTTGAACTTAGTTTAGCAGAAGCTGAATGATTATTTAAATAAAGAAGAGTAAATACTGACCTTGCAAGTAAAATGGTGAGAGAAGTTCAGTATAATTGTATGTAAAGAAAGATCTGTATTTATATTTAATGTACAATTATGCGCATATTACTACTTGTAGCTGTTACTTCCAGATTTCACATTTCTTTGTTTTTTCGTAACACAATTTGAAACTTCCCCAGCCTTATGGAATTACCTACAGTTCAAACCCTCTCTTTTTGTTTGATGTAACAGAATGCGTTCTGTTCTACACAGCTGACTGTGTTTGACAACGATTTCAATCAATATGTTTCTCTTTCTCTCTCTACATGTTTAAAATTTGCTGCACGCATTCCCTTCTTTTTGTGTTTCTCCATCATTATATTTTTTATTACGTGTGCTACCTAGGGCATATTATATGAATATCGAACAAAGTATTGCAAATCAACCCTCTATCATATTTCGCGTTGTAGTTATAGGTATTTCCGTCGTCTTAGATCAGCACTAAACAGGGTTGCCAGACGTCCTGGATTTCCTAGGATTGTTCTGCATTTCAATGATATGTCCTGTGTCCTATATTGAGTTATATTTGTCCCGAAATGTCAAACAAATTAGAAAAATATAAGTTTTTGCTCATTTCTATAAAATTATTTAAAAAAATTTCTTATTCAATTTTTCACGACCTGTTCAACCTGTGTTCACTGTCGTTAACACCGCCTAGCGCCTTATAATGGGTTGTACTGAAATAAAAACGATGATACTGTAGTATGTATTAGGTATTATACAGTAATCTTTATTCTTTACTTTCTTTGAAAGTTTAATATAATATATCAGGACTGTAGCGCTGTGCAGAAACCTGAACTCACGTTTCATCATGTCGTTGACATGTAACGCCATGGATTAGCACAACCAGAATGCACTAAGAGATGCTAGAGAGTTAACAATGAAGTAAACAAAATGTCTACATGTTGTCATGATAGGTAACATAGCTCAGGACTTACTTTTATTAAATAAGAAAACCGGCATAAGTCTAGGGTTATTCTCTCTATGCTGTAACACAGTACAATTCGTAATATCTACCCTCAGAAATTATTTGTACAATTCGAAAACCAGTTCCACAAGCCGCAGCAGTGTACTTATGTTGACTTGGCAACGTTGTTAGCAGACGAGCACGAGTACAAGTGGAAGTGGAAGTGCAACTCTACGACACGTTCTGAAATAATTGATGCATCTGAAACACAATTTCATTAGCTTGTTATGTAAAACTTGAATTACGTACGTTCTAGAGATGACCGAAACTAACTACCGCTCTAGCTCGCTGTGTTCGTTGCATTTGTCTTTCGAGTCTCGACTCGTCATTCTCGTGCGCTTCGAGTCTCACTCATCATTCTCGAAATAGCATTTGGTCGGCGTGGAAAGATTTCGTAACTTTGACTAACATACATCATTGAAATAAATAACATTATAAATGTTTAAATGACACAAAAATACAAAACAGAATAGTATCTTAGTTATCTAAATGTTCTGGTTCTATTATATTAGTAATATTATTACCTACGGTTATATAAATAGAAAAAAAAACAATTCTCAAATAAATTTATTTTCTCAGAAACATAAAACATAACATTAATATATTTTTACTTGAGATGAAAATTCCTACCCTTTCAATAAAGGCCTAGTAATTAAATAAAGACTGGGGAACGGATTATTATACACTGAAAGGTAGAGATGTTTCAAATAGACTACTTGATTGTTTATAGGCCTACATAGGCCTATATAACAGTTGCCAAAGTAGATGAAAGTTCAGTCAGGTATAAAAAACTGTAGCGATTCAAGGCTGCTTGACTTCGGGAGTGATCAATATCGAGTCTCGGAACACTCACAACCAGTCTTTACGTCTAGGACGCGACGTAATACAACATTGTCGTGCGGGTTTTTGGCTTTGCGGGCGCTGTTAGTCTCGCTTTCTCGAGTGTCGTTCATCTCCAGTACGTTCCATTTCCATACTGCTATAGTAGACAACAGGAATTCAAAGATAGAATAAAGATCAGAAATGACAGAAAACAATTCAAACAAAACTATTTATCCACACGGTACAAGAAACGAAAAACGACCGACGCTTATTGGACGAGGTAGACTACCTATCGCGCATCACTCAGCCAGCAGAATGCACCCGCTTTCTTACAACTTTCCAACTATTGTCAGTGCATTTCGAACTGGCGCGCCTATTTTATAACTCAAATTCATGTCAGAGATTTTGAAAATATATATATCTTTCATACCAAATAAAAGACGTATTGGGGGCTCTAATTTAGTAACTTGGCTAAATTACACATTATGATGTAGCACATATCTGGATTTACAAATTTAATGTGAAAGAAGAAAAGTAAACACAATTCACTAGCCCTTAATGAGACTTTCAACAAAGCGCTCTCTGTTGCGACTGAGGAATGTGGATTCAACACTGTAGATAGCAATGTTTACGCTACTCTAAAACAAATAAATATCCGCGAGAAATATTGCGCAGTGTCTTCATAAGATGCCTCGTACATTCAGGGACATATATTCATAAAAATATATAGCGAAATCGACAAGTCGAAAAATGAATTTTGTCCTGATCAGAAACTTCCCGCGGAATGCCGTGACTTGTCTTACGTGTGGAACTTTTCCTATTATCTACATGCCTATAGTTTACTGGCAAACTGCTGCTGGAAAGGACAAAACTTGAGTTAAATGAAATGAAGTTTTTACGAAATATTGTAGAATACAAAAGAGCAGATCATAAAAAGGATGCAGGTATCCGAAACGAATTAGAAATATTTGACATAAACGATAGAATAAATCAATACAGAAAAATAAGGTGCAACCAATATGTTTCCGAACACTACCTGTATTTATTATATCGTTCAACAGACTTGCGCATCATTGAAGATCATTGCTTCCATGCCTGTTGAGTCAGTCTATCGAACAGCGTCAGATTATCTTTAAGAACTGAGCCTCTACACGCGATTCTGTGCAAATGTGTCAAGGGCATACTGCGTATATACGCCTCATGGCTTGTCTTCTTCTCGCCTTTCAAGTGATGCATTTTGTATAGATTCCAGGCGTTTCTCTGGCTCTAGATAACTTCTCCGTTTCCTATGTTCAGTGTGTAGCCTACATTCAGAGCGGTCCGGAAACTTATTGATTGCCCCCTGTAATTGGATATCTTACGTAAAAAGAATGCAACCGACTTGGTTATCGCACCGGTTTATGAATTAGATCGATTGGCAGGAGAGACACTGTACGTCCAAGCAAAGACTGCTATAGGCAAAGCTGCTTATTGTACGAAAGTGATGAAGATGATGATGATGATGTAATGTCTGCTGGTTTTATTATTATCGTGCATTGATTTTGTAGCATCTTCTCTGTGTTAAAAATTAAAATCACAGTTTCGATTGTCCTCCATAATTCGTCTGCAATTGTATGAAGGCAAGCTATTTAAGACTTCCATATAAAACGACACATTTAACATTACTACTTGATATTTTTAGTTAAGGAGATATTCTTTTTTCTTATATCACTGGGAAAAGACAACATTTTCTTTCGATATTTGATCATTTAATTTCTCTAATGTTCCTGCATCCATATTTACAGTACTTTGTTATCCAAATATATAAAACTATTTACACCATGAATACTTCATCTTCTACTTTAAACTGGGTTTTATTCTTAGTGTTCAATCTTATTGATTTCGTTTTAAGTTTATTACCATCCCCATTACTCCTGCTCCTTTGCTCAAAGTATTTAATTTTTCAGACATATTTTTAAAGGTATGTGAGAGTAAACATGTGACACCTTGTTAAAAAACTTTGTTTAGCGTACCCTGCTGATATTACCTTTTAAGGGTTCTCTGTCAGAATTACGGCGATGCCCTGCACGGCGCACTTGGCAGAAGAGGTGAACTTACATCTTTAAGGTTAATAAAAGCGAAACCTCTAGTCAGTGGAGAAGAGAGCTCTCCAAGGACTAAGGGAGTAAACCCTAAAAGAAACCCGAAAGCTGGGCTAGGAAGCCATTGAGGGTTAGTAAAACAATCATTCATAAAACTGTGACATTTCAAATAGAGAAAACAACCTTGATCAGAGAGCAGATGAAAATCGTTTAATTAAGAGTCATAGACAAGATACCGAAAGAGAAAATAATTTCAAGACGACCTAACCGAAGATAGGAAGCTACGGATCTTCGACAGTTTAACCACAATAATAGCTGCATGAAGAAAAGGAGGTTTTTGTCTAAATTAAATAATATATTGCAGTTCGAATCGAATAGTAACCTGGACTTTTTATAATATCTACTACAGTCTTCACGACATCAGATATAAATTCTGCCGATTTCTGACTATGAGATTATCTAAAATAGCTTCTCTTAATCGAAGAAAGAGAGACATCAATTATTAATTCAGAAAATGTTGCATAATTCTTTCAGAATGATGTACCAAAGCCGAAAGAAAGGCTATTAATTATTTTAGAAAAAAAAATGGAGACAATTTTAGATCATTTTTTAGATATTAAATCCTAAAATGTGAAAATGTGCTTAATTTACTTGTGAAACTTAGTTTTAAAATACTTCAAGCTATTTTAGAAGTATGCTCTACACTTTTGTCGAAAGGGGCGAAAAGAAGATAGTGTTGTGTAGTGCAATGCAATATACAGACGTTCAGCTCGGCTCTCGGCCGGGAACACGCACATCTGACATGCTTGCATGACCGGCGTAGATTGTGCCGTTATTGATCTGAAACCTCCCACGTATTTTTACTTATATAACTTCCATTAATAATAGCATGCACACAATTATATTTTTATTTCATAATGAATACTAACCTGTGTTATAGGAGTTGTTCAAAGTGGAGTCATCTGCATTCTCACATTCAGACGTAAAATGTTCATTTCTGAAATGCTTGTAATTTCTCTTCATATGCTGTCTCTAAGTTTACCTATAGCATGAGAGTTACTTCTGTATACTCGAATTTTTTTTCAAGGTTCCTCACAAAAGTAATATTTGCATAATGTAAAATCCGGAGAACGTTCGGACCATAACTCTCTAGGAATAATCAGAAATATTCCGTATAGTGTCCAAAGAAGCATTTTCAATGTGTGCTGCAGTAGAATGTGTTGAAAATGTGTAGGTATTTCGGTTCTCATTATCTGACATTAAAAAAAAGTGTGCGGCATCTCTCTTTAATTTATTATGGTACACACACAAACACACAGGGTGATTGACTTATCCCTTATTATTAAGTTTTATAAAATCCTATATTTTTTACAACATGCCTATAACATTGCATTACCTGTTTTTATGAGATTTCAACGAAAGGTTAGATATAAAATTTCTGTACCTTCAGGATGGGCAGCTTAATTAAAAATAAGAAACTCTGTATTTTATATATTTACTAAGGAAAGCACCGATTGATATTAAGACATTTTCGTTTTAAAATGTTGATTAAGTAAGCACCAGTGATAAGTTAAGTTACCTATAATGACAAAAGAATAACACAATACTATGTTTATTTATTTACAAATATTTAAAGTGTTAGTGTTGAAAGTACAACCATTTTATAACACATGCCGTAAGTGTTGGCCTCGATTTGCAGAACATTTACGACACCGCTTATGAGGAGGAAATAATTATGTGGAATATTTCGAGATTCCCACATCAAAACAAGAGCATTAGGTAACATACATAAAGTAATTATGTTCCATTATGTATTATTCTGTGAAGCAACATGGCCACGTAAATGAAAATAAGTCACTCTGAAAAAAAAAAACATTAAATGTTTGTCATAATTACCTTCAGCATTGTACATTGAAACTCGACTGCAGAAAAGTTCACTCGACTTAAACATCGTTCGGCCGTAATTCACTGACTACAGTCAATCCGTAAGATTTCTATCTTAAAGTTTTTGTAACTGCTTTGGCCTTGATCGTAGTGTAACCCGGTATAACGCGTGTGTCAACGATCCATGAATGCAAGCATGTCTAATGCGCGTGTTTCAGGCCGGAAGCCCAGCTGGACGTTTGTAGTGCGATATAATGTAGGTAATGATGTTGTTGCGGGTTCAAACCCGGTTGGGTTCGACGGAATTTTCACGACGCAAAACTCTAGAGCGCAAGTCCTCTGGGAGGGACTCTAAGCCGCGTGTCCCGTGTCGGAGCTCTCCGGCACGTTAAAGACCTTCAAGCCAAAATTAAAGCCTCTGAACTAATTTATCTTTTATCGCGTCCTAGTAAACTTTTTTTTTTTTTTCCCGGAGGACGGCCTGTAGGCAAGTACAGCAGTCATTGTGCAACCTCTTTTATTGGAATGATTTTGAAGTCGTTAGGACGGCTCATCAAGCACGTGGTTCACTGTTTGGTGCCATTTTATGATTCAGCCACAGCATCCAGATCTGACGGAGTCCTCGTGAACAGGAACGCCCCTCCTTGTGATGTTCCACTGCAGCCATTTCAGATCGATGGTATCTGTTCGCAATTCACGTGCTTGAATCTGCTGCATCCCTAACCAAAGGGGCACACCGCCTCGATTCCGTAACTCATCAAGACGCCATCTATCTGAGGGAGCTACACCCCCTGTCTACTGCAGTCCACTGATTAAAACCCCTGCAGCAGCTTCTCTGGGATATGTGCAGCTCCCGCAGACAGATGTCACCTTTAGTCCAATCCCGGAACAACGTCCGCCATATCCTCCTGGTCAACCTATAACTATTAAAATGAATAACAAAATTGTGCTAATGAAGGCGAAATGAGTCCAAGGTCCAATGCTGAAAGTTACCCACCAATTCCGTTTGAAGTGGTTGAGGAAAAAGATCGCAAAAAAGCTTAACCAGGTAACTTGTCTCAACAATGATTTGAACCCGGATCCGCTATTTTCATGGTCAGGAAGGCTAACCGTTACTCCACAGCAGTGAAACTTAGTAATACCTTAGTTGCATAATAGATGGCGTTTGAGGAGATGAGCATACCACTTGTCCCTCTGCCCCTTTCGGCAAATAAGTGTAACTAAATAAGTATTGAATTCTTCGCTAAGGAGTACCTACGTTCAGACTCCGGAACTGTGGGTTGAATGAATGAATGAATGAATGAATGAATTAATGAATGAATGAATGAATGAATGGTATAATATTGTTTAATTCTAGAAAAACGAAAATTAAAGGAACTTCAGTATTTAACAGTAGTAATATCTTAATTGCCATTAGGAAAGTTCAGAATAACCGACAGGGTTTGGAATTGAACGGGCTACATCAGCTGCTTGTCTATGCGGATGACATGAATATGTTAGGAGAAAATTCACAAACGATTATGGAAAACACGGAAATTTTACTTGAAGCAAGTAAAGCGATAGGTTTGGAAGTAAATCCCGAAAAGACAAAGTATATGATTATGTCTCGTGATCAGAATATTATACGAAATGGAAACATAAAAATTGGAGATTTATCCTTCGAAGAGGTGGAAAAATTAAAATATCTTGGAGCAACAGTAAGAAATATAAATGACACTCGGGAGGAAATTAAACGCAGAATAAATATGGGAAATGCTGTTATTATTCGGTTGAGAAGCTTTTGTCATCTAGTCTGCTGTCAAAAAATCTGGGAGTTAGAATTTATAAAACAGTTATGTTACCGGTTGGTCTGTATGTTTGTGAAACTTGGACTCTCACTTTGAGAGAGGAACAGAGATTAAGGCTGTTTGAGAATAAGGTTCTTAGAAAAATATTTGGGGCTAAGAGGGATGAAGTTACAGGAGAATGGAGAAAGTTACACAACGCAGAACTGCATGCATTGTATTCTTCACCTGACATAATTAGGAACATTAAATCCAGACGTTTGAGATGGGCAGGGCATGTAGCACGTATGGGCGAATCCAGAAATGCATATAGAATGTTAGTTGGGAGATCGGAAGGAATAAGACCTTTGGGGACGCCGAAACGTAGATGGGAGGATAATATTAAAATGGATTTGTGGGAGGTGGGATATGATGATAGAGAGTGGATTAATCTTGCACAGGATAGGGACCGATGGCAGGCTGATGTGAGGGCGGCAATGAACCTCCGGGTTCCTTAAAGCTATTTGTAAGTAAGTAAATAAGTAATGTCTTAATTTTATTCAGAAGATTACAATCACATATATTTGTAAATAGGATATTATACTTTTTAAGATTAGTTCAAAATTTTGTCTCGGTTAATGTTTGAAAAAATAGTAATCAATGGACAAGAATTTGAATCAATGATTTGACTAATTCTGAACCATACCTAATGTGTAAAAATAAAATAAAACTTATAATAATACCCAGAGGAAACAGTTTGTTTCCTACGAGAATTTTTAAACCGCAAGGGAGAGATAGAGAAAGATCTGTAGTCGATCTATTTTCTCCCCCACAATCTCGCTCAACACCTCTTCTCTTTTCAGTTTTCCTTTTTTTCTTTCGACCACGTATTAAGAAGTTTGTTTCTGACGTGCTCTATAAAAATCCAATTGACTTACTGCCAAAGTAAGAGAAACGTTCTCGCCAGAAATCCTGAATCTCGAAGTCTTGATGGGTAAAGAATTGGTGGTACAGGTTTACAAGACAGATGTTCTTCAGATCGTGGAGAACGCTTTTTCTTTTGTTATAACTTTGCAAAACACATCTATCACCAGTGAACTCCAGACATGATTTGAGTTTGTATTGCGTCTCTCCTACCCCTCATTACATCACAGTAATTATGACTTTAAAACTTTCAAAGCTGTCAGAACACAAACTTTATTAAAGCTGCTACTAACAAAATTATAGCGTTACATAAATGTTATTACGAGAAATAATTCGGAACTTGTGAGTCGTAGACCATTGACGGTTCGCGAAGAAAAGTTATTTCATTACAAAGAATGTAGGATATACCACTATCTCATTCTAGTGCTGAAGTCAAAAAGTATGGATGCCGAGGTCAAAAAAGTATGGAGTTACACCTTCATGCCTCCAAGTTTCTTCATGACGTGTAAAGAAGATACATTGATCTTATCTTTACAAATAATATATACCCATAAATCCATAAAAAATGAAAATAACTATGAGAAAAGTGACGACGCTTTTAGTTGTAAGTTAATATAATAGTAAGGTATTACAATGTAGTATGCTGTGATTTACAAGTGTAATATTTCGCAAGTTGATGTAGTGTAGTGCAATTTGGGACAATACAGTGTACTGTAATATAGTGAACTGAAGTAGGGTAGTATAGTTAAATGTAGTGTAGTATAGTGAAGTATACTGCATTGTAATGTTGTGTACTGTAGTGTAATATAGTAAAGTGTAGTATAATGTAATATAGTGTAGTGCTGTGCTGTGCAGTACAGTGTACTAGTGTATTGCAATGTAGCGCAGCATTATGTAATGCAGTGCAACGTAATGTAGTATAACGCAGTGTAATTTAACGTAGTGTAATGCATTGTAGTGTAATGTAATGTAGCGTAGCGTAATATAATGTAATGCAGTGTAACATAATGTAGTATAGGCCTAATGTAATGTAGCGTAGTGTAATATAATGCAGTATAGTGAAGTGCAATGTAATATAATATAGCGTAGTGTAATGTAACGTAGCGTAATATGTAGTATAGTGTAATGTAGTGTAGCGTAATATAATATAGTGTAGTGTAGCGCACTGTAATATAATGTAGTATAGTGTAATGTAGTGTAATGCAGTGTAGTATAGCGTAGTGTAATGTGTTGTAGCTAGCGTAATATAATGTAGTGTAGTGTAACATAATGTAGAATATTGTAATGTAGTGTAGTGTAATATGATGTAGTACAGTCTAGTGTACTGTAATGTAATTTAATATAGTGTAACGTAACGTAGCGTAATATAATGTAATGCAGTGCAGTGTAGTGTAGTGATATGTAGTACAGTACAGTGTAGTGTAGTGTAGTGTAGAATAGTGTAATGTAGTGTAGTGTAGTATAATGAAGTTTAATGTAGTAGAGTGCAGTGTAATGTAATGTAGTATAATGCAGTGTATTATAGCTTAGTGTAATGTAATGTAGCGTAATATGATTTAGTGTAGTGCACTGTAATATAATGTATAGTGTAATGTAGTGCAGTGTAATGTAGTTTAATAAGTGTAGTGTAATTCAGAGCAGTGCAGTGTAATTTAGTGTAATCTAGTGCAGTACAGTGTAGTGTAGTATAGTGCAGTGTAGTGCAGTTTAATGTAGTGTAATGTAGTATAGTGCAGTGTAATGTGTAGTATAATGCAGCTTGGTATAGCATAGTGTAATGTAATGTAGCGTAGCGTTATATAATGTAGTATAGTGTAATGTAGTGCAGTGTGGGCCTAATGTAGTGTAATATAATGCAGCTTGGTATAGCGTAGTGTAATGTAATGTAGCGTAGCGTTATATAATGTAGTATAGTGTAATGTAGTACAGTGTAGTCCTAATGTAGTGTAATATAATACAGTGTAGTACAGCGTAGTGTAATGTAATGTGTCGTTGCGTAATATAATGTAGTGTAATATACTGTAATATAATGTAGTGTAATGTAGTATAGTGCAGTGTAATGTGTAGTATAATGCAGCTTGGTATAGCGTAGTGTAATGTAATGTAGCGTAGCGTTATATAATGTAGTATAGTGTAATGTAGTGCAGTGTAGGCCTAATGTAGTGTAATATAATGCAGCTTGGTATAGCGTAGTGTAATGTAATGTAGCGTAGCGTTATATAATGTAGTATAGTGTAATGTAGTACAGTGTAGTCCTAATGTAGTGTAATATAATACAGTGTAGTACAGCGTAATGTAATGTAATGTATCGTTGCGTAATATAATGTAGTGTAATATACTGTAATATAATGTAGTGCTATAGTGTAGTATAGTGCAGTGTAATGAAGTTCTGTGCAGTGCAGAGTAATGTAAAGTAGTGTAGTGTAATGTAGTGAAGTACAATGGAGTGTAATGTAGTATAGGCAGTGTAATGTAGTGTAATATAGTGCTATGTAATCTAGTGCAGCATAATACATTGTAGTATAGTGTAGTGTAATGTAATGTAGTGTTGTGTAATGTAATGTAGTTCAGTGTAGTATATAATACAGTAGTAGCAGTACCAATTCCAGCGTCAGTTTATTTAACAACACTTTCAACTTAAGAGGTTATTAAGAGTCCATAGTGTAGTATAGTATAGTATATAATGTAATGTAGTATAGTATAACATAGTGTTTACTGTAGTGCAATGTGATATAGCGTTTTGTAGTGTAATATAGATCAATGTATTGTAATGTTATTTAGTATAACTTACTTTATCATATGCCAACTTTAATTGACGATTCTTTTCAGCTATAAGTAATAAGATGGTATGGTGGGAAAATGATGGAATAACAATAATAATAAATAAGAAATGCTTGAAGAAGCTGCGTTTCATTATTGTTGTTTTCGTCACAAGTCTTATAAGGAACCAGATTACTTCCAGTTATGAGCAGATTCGAGATGAGGCTACACTACGGGGTATCAGTTTAAGTGAGGCCGAAGTAAGTAATGAAAGATGAAATGGGATAAGGCGTGATAAAAGTAAATGTAATGAGGCGAAACGAAATGGAATGAGATGAGAGATAAAATGGAATGGGAAGATGGTAGATAAAATGGAATGGGATGAGGCGAGATAAGGTGAGTTCTGGTGAGGTGGGATGAGAAGGGACGAGATAAGACGTGGCGAGGTAAGATGCGGGGTAAGTTAAAGCGAAGAAAGGAGATAAGATGAGGTAATGTAAGATGAGAGATAATATAGATGAGGGAATTAATGTAAGCTGAGATGAGAACAGGTGAGTTGAGACGATTCGAACTGATGTTGGAGAAAACAGAGAAGGGTAGGGGAGATTTGGGTATGGCGGAGTAAGTAAAAGTTACTTATTGTAAGATGTGTCCGTACATAGGAAAACAAAGAGAAAAGTTTGCGCTAGCACCTTAGTACCGTATTGTCAATACAAATACTACATTTTGCGAGTTAATCATATTTTCCACAGTACACCGATTGCAGACAACATGTCAGCAGTACTAATCTGTATTGGAACTGTACATAAACACATTAAGGTATGCTCTTTGCACAATGTGAAATACATTTCAACGCGAAGTCCCTGAATGCACCTCTATTACATTTAATACCGGCCGGTTTCATTTTACAGAGTCGCCGTTGTAATTGGATTAAAACGTGACAATTGAAATTTCCATATCATGCAGAGATCTAAACATACTTTTATTACATATCGTTAGAGACCCTTCTGGACGAAAGTGATTCAGATTAAAAGCTATAATCGATACGAGAAGCGAATTTGTTTCACTACGATCAATTTCACAAGCGTTTAATAATGATATATGACATTTCTGCGTACACACACAATCTAGCACAGGCGTACACACACTCTGCGACGATACAGAGGAAGTGGAAGAAGGTAGAGAATTAAGCGATAATAAGATAAGGAAACATAAAAAGAGAGGCAGGAGAAAGAGAGAAAGACAATAACGAAAAAAGACAAAATAGAAGTATACGAAGAAGATGTATAAAAGAGAGATAAAGGAAACGAGGTAGCATAAGAGGGGAGGATGAGATGGAAAGAGAAAAATGGGATATATATATATATATATATATATATATATATATATATATATAAAACATTGAAGGAAGATGAGGGGAGATTAAATTACATGGAAGGATGGAAGGAAGAAGAGAGGAGAACATAAAATACAAGGGAGAGAACATAATAAGATGAAAGAAAGAAAAAGGAAAATAATATAACTTGGAAGAAAGAAAAGAGGAGATAACATAACATGGAAGATAAAAGAAGGAAGATTATATCAGATGGAAGAAACAAGAGAGAGAAAAATAAGATGAATTGAAGAAGAGGGGAGAGTGAGATGACATGAGATAGTAGGAAGAATAGGAGAGAATGAGATGTAAGGAAGATCGGAGAATGAGATGAAAGGAAGAAGGGAGAATATGAGATGGAAAGAGCAAGAGAAAAGATTACATGAGATGGAAGGAAGGGAGAAAATAATATAATATGGCAAGGAGAAGATGGGCAATAACATAAGACTGAAAGAAGAGATTAAAGAAGAGGAGAGAGTGAGTAGGAACCAGGAACAAAAGGGGTAATTAAATTAGATGGAAGGAAGAAGAGGAGAGAACATAAAATACAAGGAAGAGAACATAATAAGATGAAAGGAAGAATAAGGAAAGTAATATAACTTAGAAGAAAGAAGAGAGAAGGTAATATAACATGGAAGGAAAAAGAAGGGAGATTATATGTGATGGAAGAAACAAGAGAAGGGAAAATGAGATGAGTTGAAGAAGATGGGAGAGTGAGATGACATGAGATAGGAAGAATAGAGAAGAATGAGGTGGAAGGAAGATCGGAGAATGAGATGAAAGGAAGAAGAAGGAAGAATATGAGATGGAAAGAGCAAGAGGAAAGATTACATGATATGGGAGGAAGGGAGAAAATAATATAACATGGAAGAAGATGGGCAATAACATAAAACTGAAAGAAGAGCGAATGAGATGGAAACAAGAAGAGGGAAGAGTGGGAGGAGGAAGAAGAGTGGAGATAATATGAGATACAAGGAAAAAGAGGTGAGAACATGAGATGGAAAGAAAAGGGAAGAACATGAGATGGACGGAAAAAGATGGAAGAACATCACATGGAAGAAAGACGAGAAAGAACATGAGGTGGAAGGAAGGAGAGAGGAAAACATGAGATTGAATGCAGATGAGAAGAGAACATGAGATGAAAAGAGGAAAGAGAATATGATATGGAAAGAAGAGGGGGAGAAATGAGATGGAAGGAAGAAGATGGGAGAACAGGAGATGCAAGGAAGAAGAGGTGAGAACATGAGATGGAAGGGAAAACGGAAAAGAAAATAAGGCGAAGTGTGAGAAAAATGATGGATTAGGAAAGAAAGACAATAATGACGAAAAAGAAGAGTATGGAGAAGGAAGGAAAGAGTATGGAGAAAAGATGACCAGTACTGAAAAGGAGTGTGAGGAAAGAAAGAAATGCACAGAGAAGTGAAGTATAAGGAAGAAGGCTGTAAGGATGGACGTTAGAAGGAGAATGGAATAAGAGTTAAGACTTGAATAGATACAATTATCAAATTCAAACAAAAATTCCATTTTTTTACCTACAATTTAGTGTCTTATTCTTAAAATACCAGTATTTTATCACGTTTGGAAAGAAGCTGGCTCTTTATAAAAGTTTTTTATTGCATTAGCGAGCTGCTCCATTCTGCTTCCTTAAAACTTTAATCTCCTTCGCTCTGAGACGCAATCTACAGCAATTTAACTGCTTTCATCCACTGCTAATGTGATGGGACCAATGTTTCCGAGTCTCAAGTCCAAACCAATTTAAGTAATTACATTTTCATTAATAACCATAAATTTTGCATCGAAGCAATATGCATTTAATTGCAGAAACTAATGCAATGCAAATCAAATTGTTTGGGACTCCCAGACGTAATTACAACATTCATTTTGATCGCTCACATTTTATGTTGCATATACGACCTACATCGATGTATCATATCAATTTCAATATTTTAATCACGTAGTATTGCGTCGCCTATCTACAATACTTTTTATGTTTAAACAAGCAATGCATCATTAGAGTAAGATATTTTTGACAATAACCAAACGAAAGAAAGTAATCATACTTAAAACTGTGAGTCGAATTATTGCTAATATTAGCTTGATATGATATAATCTGTACTTAAAATAAAGTTAATACATTTATGAATATTTATGTAAAAAGCAGACTACTTTAACTGGATTGATTTTTGAACTGTAGCCTATCCTTCCCGAAGGAAGAAGGGGGCTTATACGATTGCATTTCAGTTGACCCATGTCGTCAACAAGAATTTTTTAAAACAAAAGGTAAGTGATTAATTTATTTGTGAACTTTATTCCCTTATGGAGAAATCTCGGTGTTATTTCTACATTGGTGTTAAATTTCCAGCAATAGTCCTTCAATACTGGATCAAGATTTTAGTCTAATTAATAACATATGAAGAATAAGAGTAAGTTTATTGTGAGGAATTAAATAGACTATAAAGTATAAAGGAAAATTAACCAAAGTGAGTAACAAAACATGAAAAATAATAAGACTCGGAAAATAACAAGACATTGCAAGTGATAAGAAAAGACAATGCAAAGGAAAAGAAAAGACAACGAAAAATACAAGATTAGGCAAACAGAAAGAAAAGAAAAAGACAAGCAAAGATTCAAGACGAGTAAAAAGACAAGACGAGATAAGAGAACAGACAAGACAAGGGAAACGATAAGACGAGACAGGTAAAATGACAAGACTAGTTGTGAAAAAGACGAGAGAAGTTGGAAAAAGACAAGACAAGTTGGGAAAAAGACAAGCCAAGTTGGAAAAAAACAAGACAAGGAAAAACACGAGGCAAGAGAAGGAAAAAGACAAGGAAGAATATAAGAAGACAAGAAAATGGCAAGACAGGCAAGGCAGGGAAAAAAGACAGACAAGATAGGGAAAAAGTCAAGACAAGACAAGAGTGGAAAACGAGACAAGACAGGAGGAATGGTAAGACAATATGGGTAAAGACAAGAAAATACAGGGAAAACAAGAAAAGACATGCAAAACAACATATTAGATTGAAAAAGACAACACAAAATAGGGAAAAAAACAAGACAAGAAAAAGAACAAGGCAAGGAAATAGACAAGAAAAACAAAAAAGACAAGGAAAATGACAGGACAGGAAAATGGTAAGACAAAAAATATAAAAATAAGACAAAGAAATGAATAAGATAAAAGGGAAAGATATAGAAAGAGGTCAAATAAAGAAATGATTAAGACAAAGAAATGAATTCAAAATAACAGAAGTCTGCAATAAGGAAAACACATTAAGAAAATAAATAGGGTAAGTTAAGTGTGGGATAAGTGCATTAGAACACAACAAAGGAAAGTTTGGAAAAACGAGATACGGTGAAGTTTTTTATATTTCCGTCCCGAGATTTTGTTATGCACTTAACAATCTAGCAGCGTATACTATTTTTAGCATGATGATCGTAGTTTAAATTTAAGTAACAGTTATTTACGTATGTACTATAGAAAATGATACTTCACGAAGTCGGCCTGGTTGGGGAAGTTGATATAGCGCTGGTCTTCTATGCTCGAGGTTGCGAGTTCGATCCCGGGCCAGGTCAATGGCATTTAAGTGTGCTTAAATGTAACAGGCTCATGTCAGTAGATTACTGGCATGTGAAAGAACTCCTGCGGGACAAAAATTTCGGCACACCGGCGATGCTGATATAACCTCGGCAGTTGTGAGCGTCGTTAAATAAAACATAACATTTACTTCACGGAACTAGTGAGATTTGTTATACGATTAATAAATTAGTAATACACTTCGGGAAATGGAAAGGGTTCAAGATAAGAAGTGAAGGACACTACGCATAGTGCTCACAGAAGAATCTCTTTGAACAACGCCTGGAAAATTCCCCTAAGAATCATTCAATCCATCCCGCAAGGAGAAAGATCTTCACTCACTTTCCGGGAATCGAGCACAAGTCTACTGAACATGTAACCACAAGTGCTACCACTTGCGCCATTAACAGAAAATACAACGTCAATACGGAGAGGTTAGCGACTATAAGCAATTCAGTGTTATTGCATTTTTGCGGTGAAGACAGAATGTTTATCGTAGTGGCAACTGTGTACAAGTTTGTGGTTTGGATTCACAGTGGAGTTATAAAGACTCTTCGTACGCACAGAGGATTTTATTAAAAGGGTTTTACAAAGATGGCTCGGAGAGTGTAAATTCAATTAATGGGTTCCAATTCGTTCTGTAGTGATGAACCTTAGGGTTATATAACGGCCCACTTAAAAGGCTGAATAGTAGGCTATTAATCAAGAAAACTTTTGTTCCAGTTACAAATTAACAAGAACATTAGGCCTACTTCTGTAATTAGGAGCCTTCCTATACCGAGCAGAGTTGTTCTCCGAGAATTTTAAGCCCCTGTAATTTTCACATCGTTGTACTTGGAAAAGGCAAAACTCTCCAGCTGTATTAAATGTCTACCAGTTTGTGGCTGTAAGCTCAGTAGACACGGGATTTCATTTCTGGTTATAAAAGTGAAGATTTTTCAACTAATCTATGAACTGAGTGTGTATTTCCCTGTTAAGTCGCCTCGCAAGTAACATCGGTTTTTTAAGTTTGGTGCTTTTTACGTTTTAAATATTTTCTTTAGTTGGGCAATGCAATTTGCAGGACACTATGGTTACACCGTGCAGCATGATTTTCTGTGAATTGAAAATAAATAGCGTTTCCTATCGGCTTTTGTGTGCTGATTACGAAAATGTACACCCATCACATCAGAATATTTCAAAATTCGCAATTTTATTTTTAGTTAAGGGACGTGGGGACTGAATTTTCAAACTTCCACATTTCTTGACAGATTTTCTTTAAATTTTTACTGACAATTAACAGTATTAACAGTAATAATATTAGCAATTTTGAATTTAATCGGACTGATAGTTATTAAGTTATTATTTTTAAAAATATTTTATATGCAAATAATGCCAATTAATCAAACGTTTCCCACTGTTTTCTATGCCTGTTTAGGTTAGTATATATTATATAATGTGTTTTGTTTTGTCATTTTTATTTTAATCTGTGTGTTCTTTTGGAGAGTGGTTGGATCTAGCTATAGGTGAGGGGGGTGAAACCTACAAAGTAGGACTTGTGTTAGGTACAAAGCACGTACGGTCAGAAGATCCGTGCATTGGATTTAAGAGATAATTATGATAATATAACATCTGTATGTGTAATATCACTCAATAAATCCATCTATCTTACTAAAAGATATAAATTAAATGTAATAATATTTTTTTAAGTATGAATTACAGTCATAGAAATAATTTTACAGTGAGATATTTAGTTTAACTGATTTCATTTAATTGTAATATTTCTAGGGGGGGATTGTAGACCCTATCCCCGCCATTTTAATGTTACCTACTTCAGGTACACTTTTGTCAGAAACTATCGCACAGTTATGAAACTTTGCACATTCATAGTTTGGATCTTTCTGAATCTTTATGTATTTTTAAAGTTTTTAAAGTGTGTTCGTACAAAAATTAATATTTTTAATTACTTTTTTGACAATATTTTTGCAGCAATTTTGAAGTAATCTCTCTGTAAGTTGTTAGGTTAATGTGGATATGAATTAAATATTTCCTGTTCTCACCGCTACCGCATGCCTGGCCTGTGTTTGAATCATATGACAATATAAAGATGGTACTGCAGAAAGTTGAATATAAAAATCACATGTGATCTGTTTGTGGTGATATTGGATTGTTATTGAGTGAAAAAAGTAGTTTTACAAAATATCCTTATTTTTTGTGTGAATGTGACAGCAGAGATAGGACTTCCCATTAGGAGAGAAAACATTTACACCGGGAATGAAGAACATTATTCTGGAGTCATTACTTGACCCCAACAAAGTATTTTGCCACCCTTACATATTAAATCAGGTCTTATGAAGCAGTTTGTGAGAGCTTTGGACAAAAATAGACCGTGTTTTAAATACCTATGTGATAGATTTCCGTCACTCAGTTATAACAAAGTCAAGTCTGGAATTTTTGTAAGTCCCCCAAGTACGTAAATTAATGTTAGACAATTATTTTGGCGCTGTTATGTGTGATTCAGAAAAGAATGCTTGGGATAGCTTCAAAATTGTTGTAAATAATTTCTTAGGCAACTATAAAGACCCCAATTACAAAGAAATGGTTGAAACTATGTTGGATAACTTCAGAACCTTGGGCTGCAATATGAGTGTTAAAGTTTATTTTCTACATTCGCACCTCAATTATAGCTTTTAGTGAGGAACATGGTGAAAGGTTTCAGCAGGACATCAAAGTTATGAAAACTAGATACCAAGGAAAGTGCAGTGCGAGTATGATGGCTGATTATTTACTGCTGAATGCTTAAGAGAGACAATTCTTCAGAAACGCCTTCCAGGAAGTCAAGAAAACAGAAATTTCAAGTGGGGTGGGATGCACATATGGTGAAGATAAGGTTACACGGGTGTAAATATTAAGTTACTAGCTTTTTTATTCAGTTAATAGTTCTAATTTTGTCACAAACTCTGATTTACACGTATTTAACAAACATGAACGCGATATATTTGCCTGTAGAAATATTGTTTTTAGATGTTTTGGTTTTTTTGTGATGTATGAAAAATTCTGACGTGACGAGATTATTTGGAGGTCAGTTTCGAATTCAGCACAAAAAAAACTCTTAAGAATCAATTATCAGATCAAAACCATCGGAAATAAAATATTAAAATGCAGGACGGTATTATTATTCCGTATTGTAAGCATGTGATAGTCGTCAATTGTTAATATAAAGAATATCAAATGGAGGTGATGAAGTTTGAGATTAGAATCCTTCTAAAGCACTACGACACGAAGAATATGTAAAGTCGAAGTTGAAGGTGCCGTAAGCGAGACTGTAGTACAACGATGGTTTCAACTTTTCAACAATGAAGGAGACCTTAAAAGATTTAAAACGCCCTGAAAGACATAAGATTAAGGAATATTAAGAGTACACGCAGAGTTTTGGGAAAAAAAATTCACAAAACATTACTCGTAAGTTGTCAGAAGAACTTTACGCTTAAACAGATACGATACGTCGCCATATCAACATGATTAGAAAATCATACAGAAATAGTATTATGCTGATGCATAACTTGGTAGCGTACTATACAGGGTGATTCACGCCCTCAGATTCATTACAATCAATTTCGATCCATGGTTCACTTCCTGCGTGGAACAAATTTCCAAAACTTAGAAGCCGTTGAAATGGGTATCAAAATTCTTCGCATCAAAAACCAGAAACTGGTATCTTGGGGTAAGAATCGCTGAAATGTGGCTCAAGGCCACAGAATCTAATCACTAAGTTTCGGATAAAGTAGCTGTATCAGGATAGGCATCCTTGATCCGTGCGTTTTGTTTACAAACTTTAACTAATTTTCGCGTGTCTCCCAGCCGACAGTAGTGACGTATGTGAGGACGGCAATGAACCTCTGGGTTCCTTAAAAGCCATTTGTAAGTAAGTAATTAAGTAATATGTGTAAATAAATGTAAATAACAAGTGCAAATACTGGTACTAAATGTTTGTGGCTGTCATTTCGAACTTTTGTTGTGAGTTTCAAAATGGTATCATACGTTAACTCAGATTTGTAAATGATATGAAAATAATTTAAAATATAAATAAATATATATAGTAAGTATAAATGCATGTAAATAGTAATATGGAGATCAATAAGCGATACAGTTTGAACTCATAGCTTCCTGATCGGACTTCGAAGACACCACGTTCCCTATCTAAAAATGTTCTGTAAAACATCCTCCATATTTCCTGTTTAATCTTTGTACGCTTCTACTGAATTACTCTTTATATGAGTCATATCCCCGTCAGGGTGAGTACTGGGGGGGCTCCGGTCCTCTTATGTATATCTATGAGTCATCTACAGACCACCACAACTTCCATCTAACAATCTTCGGACAAACCGTGAGGGACACCATGGCGGACGATCGATTAGGTGTCTAGGCACATATTTCACAAAGACCCACGTCTCTTTTTTTCCCCTCATTCTTAGTCTTTCAGGTATTTCGCATAAATTATGCACAAAACACTTCCTTCATATATCCTCATTTTCTTTTTAATCTCTCTTGAACATCTCAGAAATCTCACCTGTCCCAATTTATCTTTCACGACTTAATCCATATTCCGCTTGCTTTTAATTAAACCGGAATTGCCTACAAAGATTTAATCTCATATCGCCTTGGTCTCATCTGTTAGAATATGATTAATTATTCAGAGTATTGAAATTTATGTCAATAGAACATTTTTATGGAAACCCGCATTATATTGTAGTTACGTGTTCATACTTATATTTGTCTATGAAATGAGATTAAGTAGCTCACCTGCTCTAAGTCAAATTCTTCTCAAACTTGGCATTAAATAATTAAATTTCAGTTTGGTTAAAATGTGAAGTAATTTAACCCACTGTATAATACTAGGTGAATAAAAAAAAAGGCAAGTTAACACTGTTTGTGCCTTTCGTATTTTTAATTTTATGAATAAACTCTTATATATAAAAGTTGTAGGATGAAAAAATGAACGTTTTGAAAAACTATGTTTTTCATTTATGAAGGGTGTGGCAAGGAGTCAAATTTTGCATTCTTCATGTCTCGAAAGGTACAAAGTAATTTTTTTTTACCAATTATAAACTGCTGTTGCGTAAAAATTGCCTCATATTATGATTCCAATAAATGTGTAGTCTACATAACAAATAAAAATGCTTCAGTATATAGGGTAAAGTTTGGTAAATTGTGATACTAATAATTTTATGATAGTTCTTTTTGAGAATTTTTTTACAATTTTACTGAGCGACAGGAAGATCGGTTTTTTTGCGTCAACGTATTAAGGGAATGTTCGTGGACAAGTTGCTGCACAAAACCGGTCCTTCTCTCGCTCAGTAAAATTGTAAAAGAATTCTAAAAAAGAACTATCATAATATTATTAGTATCACAATATTACCAACCTTTACCCTATTATTAATTTATCATTATGGAGACTAATGGAGTCATGAATGAAATAAATCATAGACACTAACTTAGATTAGCTTAGCTTACGTCATTCTTGACAATAGCGCATGTAATATCAGACATGTCAACCTAAGAAAGATTATTTTTTTAATTGGTTACTTTACGACGCTTTATCAACTGCTATGGTTATTTAGCGTCTGAGTGAAATGAAGGTGATAAATTCCAGCGACATAATTCCAGGGTCCAGCGCCGAAAGTTACCCAGCATTTGCTCTTAATGGGTTGAGGGAAAATCACGAATAAAACTCAACCAGGTAAATTGTTTCAATCAGAATTTGAGCATGGGCCCGCTCGTTTCACGGTCAGGTACGCTAACCGTTACTTCACAGCGGTGGACTAACAAGGGAAGGGTTTCGGCTCGAACAGGAATTTTTGGTTAAAAATTTGTACATAGGCTTACCTCACAATGGTGATGAAGACCGTAAAAGCATTCATTTGTGTAACTCTCCGTTTGGTTGGTATTGGTCAATACACTTCTTTAAAAATGTACATGAGGATTCTCTACAAAATGCATGAAACAGCATGGAGCAGAGCAATAAGCACAACACGCAGAAGCAACACCTGAACAATCTTCTGAACCACACTCCAGTGCTGAAAAATCAAATGCTACTTGAATTACATTTTTGAAGTCCGAGACTTTTTCAGGTTTCACGTAACCAGCTGACTGCCAGGAATACTGAAGCATAAGGCGGTACACTGGAGCAGACAACAGGTTATGAACAACAGAGTGCATTTTCATTATAAATAGGCCTACTCGATTTCCAAGTTAAGTTCTGGATTCTCAGCAAGAGTCCTTATGCAATCTTTATCCTCCGAGCATATATTTTGTATTGTCTAAGGAAATAGATATCCGGAGGTTGAACATATTTAGTTTTTTCAGGTGGAATGATCATACATTCCATGTCTTAGCCTAGGAATGATTCATTTATTAAGGTTGTGTCCTTGTGAACATTCAATGACTCACACAACAGTGTACATTTTTGATTAGCTGCAAAATTTTCAGACAGAACGATGGAGAAAAATGTTCTTAAATGGGCTCTAGACATTTTACCATTCGCACTAGGTTCTAGGCTAGGCTAGGCTTACGGGTAAGGTGTCCCAGCCTCTTAACAAGTGCAGTGCTCTCCCCACCCCTCAACTTGTAGGCTACAGTGCTCTAACAGACAAACCACACATTACACAAACGAATGCTTTTGGGAGCTTTACAGAGATGTAAAGATGGGCCTATATACAAATTTTTGATACGAAATTCCTGTTCGAGCCGAAACCCTTCCCTTGTAAGAGAGGTGAAATGTGGGAAACAGAAATTTAGTAGGATATCCATTTAGTATAATAATAATAATAATAATAATAATAATAATAATAATAATAATAAGAACACGAAAATTATGCGGCCATATCCAAATTCCGGAAACTATTGTGTAAATACGGGCGAGCGGAAGTCATGAGCTAATTGCGGGATACTCCCATATTATGCATGACAGTAGATAAGACTGTAATTTAACCACAAACAAATGACAACAAACCTACAGCAGCGATCTGCTTCCGATACGGATGGTCCCTTGCCGCACTATATTTATCTATTAGGCCTATACTCTTCAGTCTATATCTAGACGACATGCTAGAAAAGTGGAAAGATTTAGGCCCATTATGAATTGAAATTAATAACAAATTTATAAATAAAATCCTATCAAGTAGGCCTAACAAAAGCCAAGAAAGAAGAGTAGCCTGCACAAGTTGCAAAAAATTGCCCGATGGAATATCCACAGATAAAACAGAAGTGATGGCGCTCACAGGAAAAAAAAACCGGTATAATAAAAGATTATAACATATCTATATTTTAAAACAGACTTCACATTTCCATTACCTGGAAAATAATAAAATTATGTATCATACAGAAAAGAAGACGTAGGAGAACAAATGTCCAAAATTTTCGTCAAAATGCAGTAGTATAAGTTATAAAACATTAGGCAAAAAGACAAAAAAAGACACGTAGGCTAACTAAAGTTGTATAGAACAAACAGCGATTCCTTCACTGATGTATGGAAGCGAGTGCTGAGTGGCTACAAAAGATGAAACAGTGACACAGTCTGCCGAGGTAAAATTTTTGAGATTTGTGAAAGGAAGAACGCGTTTAGATCACGTTAAAAATGTTTATGACTCATAAGATTGGAATTAGAAGTAAAATCCCTCAATTCAAAAATAAAATAATATAGAAAGAAATTGTTTGAGTAATATGAGAAAATGGGAAATAATGGTTACCCAAAACTAATGTGACAATTCAGATCGAACGAACGAAGATACACATAGAAAAAGGTGGACTATTGAACCGAAGTAAGCAATTAGTCTATACCGGGAATTTTATGATGATTAATGAAACTCATTCTAAATAGGATACTTTACCTAAAATTCATCCTAAGTGTTCAGTCCGAGTCAAAATTACCGGTGTTATCAAGCTCCGCAAAGATATATTCAAACTCCGCAAATATGCTTCGCGGTCACAACAGCAACAACTACCCCCACTGTTTTCCCCTCCCCTACTGTGAAAGCTCAGGTACTATTTTCCGTGTGCGCGTGCAGTACTAATTATTCTGCGCGAAGCTATGGCACAGTCACTCCTCCACAGCTGGCGCACTGTTATTTGTACGTACCTCGGCCTGCAGCAACTACAAGCAATATGATTAAACTGTTATTGATGGATAAAAGTACAGGACTTATTACAAGAGCAAAAAAGAACAGAAATGGAGATGCAGTAACTATTCTTAAGTATTTAGTACAAAAATCAACAATTTTAGTGGATGACACATTTAATTACAGTGCAAAACATTTTCTGCAATTACAGTAATAAGAATTCTCAGTGTGGTAGATGGTTGACATGGGTATTCGGGTTAGCACTATTAGACTCTTCAGAAGTGCAAGATGCTTTTGTTGATGATCTTTTGTCCGTACAAACCCGTGAAGCTGAATCTTCCCCAGATAACTTAGTTGAGAATTATATTGACATAATGTAGCATTTCCTCCCTCATTGTGGACATGCACATAATTATTTTAGTCCACATCCGAATATATTTGTATTTATTCAAGCTCTTCGAGCTCTACAGGTAGATGTTGTCGTGATTGTTTTCAACATCAGCAGTAAAAAATTTTTAAACCGCCAGCATTGATCGACATAAAGGTACATATGCTGCTGGTCCTAATCCTGGAACAGAGTACGCAATAGTGACATTACTAATTTGTTTACTCTGAAGTGTGAAGGGAATTTGCTGAGTATTGATGTGAAAGAGTGGGGTAACTGATGAGGGGAGATAGTTGCGCACTTTGATACAAGGTTGACAGGGGGTTCTTTTGTTGCGGAGCTTGGTTTAAATTTTTGTTGGGGAGCTTGATATCACCCAAAATTACTAGTATATTATGTTACCTTTGTTAATGTGAGATCTTGTGAATACCCGGACTTCTGCTGTCCCTAGTTTTCCGGCACGTACAAGACCTCCAAGCCTAAAATTAGAACCTCTGTACAAAATTTATCCTTCTGTCCCTGGCGGCAAGTAAATATAACTAAAATTCTTTAGAGGCAATAATGCCTTCTATTAGTAGTACAAACGTAGGCCTATATTAAAAATTGAATACTATACATACGTCTTATAAAACGTAATATATTAAAGATAACAATACAATATAAAGTTCCTGCCGGCTATCTCGGTATAGGTATAGTATTGTTGTTCTGTAGTCAATTGTCCGAAGACAGGTCTGAACCTCACAAGTGATTCCAAAAAGGACACTTGTGAGACAACTAGGCCAGGGTAGGAGGCCAGTTCCTTTCCCCCTCCATTGCATACATCGTCGATGTTTGCAGTTAATAAAAAATATAACTGTCTAACATTGAAACTGTAGGGTAAAGTTCTTGAACTTCAATATATAGTGTTGTGGAATTTATTTGCGATGGCCCTAAGTGGGTTAACTATTAGTTTATATGAGCCGTTCAGAGCAAAAGTGGTGTAAATCAAAATTGGGTAATGAGGTTTAAAGTAAAAATTCTGTGAAATACAACGCAAAGTTGCAATTAATATGTCCTTCGTGCTATCCACTGACTACTAATAGTTAAAATAAATTGAATATTAAATGTTACTTTGCGCTTTATTTTACAGAATGTTTACTTTAACCCTAATTATCAATTTGTGACTTACACCACTTCTGCTCTCAACGGCTTATATATAAGTTCAGATAAGATATGTGACGCGGCTGCCATTTTACGGCTTACCAATCAAAAAATCATTATTTTGGGGTTCTCTCGTCTAGAATATTTCTTTCACCAAAGACTTTAGAGCCGCATCTATACTGGTTTTATGTAGTCTTTTACATTCTCACATCTTGGTAGAAGATGATATGCCAAATCAGGCACTTGAATATATAACATAACACAATCTAACATAACGTAACGTATCGTAATATAATATGACTGAACATATCCTAAGATGAGATAACACTAATATAATATAATGACGTGACGTAGCGTAACATACATAATATGATATGATGAAACGTAACAGTACATAGTATGACGTAACATAACATGAAGTATCGGTAACATAACATAAAGGAACATTACCTAATGTAACATAATATAGGCCTACTGTAACATAATACAATATAATAAACACAATATTAGAGAATAGGTATTAAATAATGTAATATTTTACGTATAATATTATTATATATTATATTCCTTAATTATGTCCATACAGTAATAAGAGTAAGATAATAAATTGCAGTACTTCGAAAAGAATCAAAGGAACTCTTTCACAATAATTCGTCCTAACAAGAAGCTCAAATAATCAGTTTGAATATCTTCGAGAGAAAAACGAATTACTCTATCAATCAACATATAAGCAGGGTAATATGTTACGCATACATTGTTCGCATTTCGTGGAAATGTCTTAGAATGTAAACTCGTACACATTCGGAGACTTTAAATCAACAGAGGCACGATTTCTTCTAGTCTAAATTTAACACGTGTTCAAGGACTATTTTGTTCTCTTTAGAATTGTTTTTATTCCGCTTTGAAATAGCAGCCTGCTATTTCTAATGGCAACTGTGGAGTTAAGTGTTTTTTTTGTCCGTTAAGTACCGTCTACATTAAAAACAAAATTTGCGTGTTGTGTGTAATGAATATGTATGCAGCTTATCGTGCTGCTGTCTGTATGAACACGAAAAACATACAGAATGAGAATATTAATCTTATTTTTAAAAGCTACAAAAGAACCTATTAAATGCTGCTGCCTTGATTTTAAAATGTTGAGCTAGCGAATTATGTAAACTCTGAGCAGAGCCTTGTAATATAATTTAGAGATTATTTAAAAAACTTGCTTGAAAAATGGTTTAGATCAAGTCGTGGCATCTATTGTTTAAGATGATGATGATGATGATAATAATAATAATAATAATAATAATAATAATAATAATAATAATAATCCGTAGCACAAAAAAACAGAAAATGTTAAGTATAATAATAATAATAATATTATTATTATTATTATTATTATTATTATTATTATTATTATTATTATTGGAGAGAATGTTTAAAATCAATTTTCAAAAACTAGAATATTGGGCACGGGTAGATGTGTACACATTGTTAAACCAGTTTTATATAGATTTATTATTATTACTAGCCGTACCCGTGCGCTCCGCTGCACCTGTTAGAAATAAATATAAAGTAATTACATAATTAAAATAGGACGTTTGATCCAGGGAACATTCATGTTTGATAGAAGGATAAATCGTTCAATATGTTATTTAATTTAAATTGTATTTAAATAATTAAAATGTGGTCATTTTGGTCCAGAGAGCAATCATTTGGTGCAATGACAATTCCTTTAACATGTTTCTTAATTGTTATTACATGCAACCATAGTTTAATGAAGATTGACATATCATTTAGTTTTAATGTGTATACTTTATATTACTTGCTATATGTTTCAGAAGTTACTGTAATAACATTGTAGAATTGTGTCCATCTAGAGAAACTACACTTTCCAATGGTGAAATAATAATTAAACAATTAATTAGCTTCCGATATTACTTCATACAAACACAGAAACATTCTCTTAGGCTATGTTTAATAGCTTTCGATTGTTGTTGTCCAAGGCCCCTTATAGATGAAGTTATTTGTTTTTATTTCAGTACAGCGCCTTAGATGGCGTTGTTATTGTAATTTTAAAACTCATTCATCTCATTAAATATCAGTCCTATTAAAATTTTGTACAGAATAAAACTTGTCTGAAATGATTTTTATGTAATATTTTTCATGAAAATCAATAATAAGCGAGATATTTCGATTTATTTAATTCAGGCCCCCTTATAGCCCCCCTTTTAAATAAAGTATTTTGAATGCCATATAGCCTAAAATCTAAGTTACAACGAACTTAATATATATTCCAATTTTCATATAAATCGGTTCTGCCATTATCGCGTGAAAAGATAACAAACATCCAGAGAGACAGACAGACAGACAGACAGACAGACAGATATATAAACAAAAATTTCAAAAAAGCGATTTTCAGTTTCAGGATGGTTAATTATACATGTCAACACCAATTATTTTTGGAAAATCGAAAATTACCAGAAAAATTTTGGCTACAGATTTATTATTAGTAAAGGTAAAGGTATCCCCGTAACATGCCATGAAGGCACTTGGGAGGCATGGAGGTAGAGCCCCATGCTTTCCATGACCTCGGCACTAGAATGAGGTGGTGTGGTCGGCACCACGCTCTGACCGCCTTTTACCCCCGGGAAGGACCCGGTACTCAATTTTATAGGAGGCTGAGTGAACCTCGGGGCCGTTCTGAAAGTTTGGTAACGAGAATTTATTATTAGTATAGATTATTATTATTATTATTATTATTATTATTATTATTATTATTATTATTATTATTATTATTATTATTATTCTTGGAGGACTGACTTATCTTTAGTCCGTTCCTTAGACACTTATGAAAATTGTATTTATTCATAATTACGCATTTACACTAATTCCTGTACAAGTTTTACATACAAGTATAGGGATTTCCTCAAATCCCTTTTTACTAAAAGTTCCACTTGAACTCGACGGGTTTAAACCTGTTATCTGACATTAAAGATCGATATTACTTCTATTAAAACTTCATTAAGTTACTACATCACAAAAACAAACATTTTGGCTTGCAAATTAAATGAAGTTCATCGATGTGTTTGCAATATTTTTGTGTGCGTTTATAATGGGAACCAATTATTAGCCTTGGCCTTCTCCTTCCCCTCACGTTACATCAGAACGTTGGGAAATAGGGGCCCCCGCATGAGTGACGAGAGTGCCGTGAATTAAAGGGCCAATAGCGAGTCGTGTACAAAAAACATCTGCTTATCGTGCACAAGAGTTCACAGGTGTCGGAACCTTATCTTCACACTGATCAGAAGGGGTGTTTTCTCGTAGTATCGATTTCAAACAGCGCATTACGACTGTCAGCTTGTGAAATGAATTGTGAACTGTTTCGCATTGCCCTCCGCGTGTGTTCCAAATCCTGTAATTTGCATTACAATAAAATAAGGTTAATTTTATTCTACAACTGTCGCGTGTTGTATTCTGTATTGTGTTGTACATGTACAATATATCTTCCGGAAGTGACCGAAAATGTATATCTTCTTTAAGTTTCCCTTTAGTGAATTATTTATTTATTTAGTTTTCTTATGGACTAGGCTACAGTACTACTCAAGATAAATATTCCCTTCTTTTCTGTGTCATTATTGTGACATAACTCGTTCTAAAACTCTTAATTTCCAGATCTTACAATCAGCTTGACACAAGAGTAATATAACTAGGGCTCAGAAGTTGAGGAAAAATACATTTTTTTTTTTACTTCCCGAAGACGAGACCCATTATAATATATATATTCATTTTGGGTCATTGTAAGCCATAAAATGGTGGGTTTCATTTGTCCTTTTTTGCCTTTTTCGGCTTATTGGTCCTTCTTAGCCTCTTTTTTTTTTTTTAGATATTAATGGTTTTTTTTTAGCTAATGACATCCGTTGATGTGGAGAGAAGTTTCTCGATGTTTCGCAACGTGCTGTCAGAAAACCGACGCTCCTTTACGCCTAAGAACCTGGAGTGACTATTGTAATATAGGCCTACTGCAATGCTAACTGAAGTAAAGTTTCCGAAGTCCCATTTCTGTAACCCTACTGTGGTGAAGTCAGATATTTGTTATACTAATTTTGATTTCTTTCTCCATGATGTCCATTGCGGGTTCGCTGAATTCATTCTAAATTCTCCAAGTACTGTATTTTTTTAAACAACCACGGAATTCCTTTTTCAAATTATGTTGATCTAAAAAAATATATAATGTCTGAAAGAAGAAGCATTTCATGCATTTAGTTTTTTCGCACTGTGTGTTGCATACTACCAGAATTTTATATTTTTGAAACATTATATTCTTTAAATATGTAATTGAAATTGAAATTATTAATTAATTTGGATAAACTTTTTTATGTCCCTTTTTCCAGTCTTTAGGTCCTTTATTGGATATTTTTAGGTCTTTTTAGGCCCTAAATATAACACATCACTTATTTACTTATGACTTTTAAGGAAACCGGACGTTCATTGCCGCCCTCACAAAAGCCCTCCATCGCTCCCTATCCTGAGCAAGATTAATCCAGTCTCTACCATCATATCCCACCTCCCTCAATTTTAATATTATCCTCCCATCTACGTCTCGACCTCCCCAAAGGTCTCCCCCCCGCCCAGTGTCCCAGCGACCACTGTATTTGAATTTCTGGATTCGCCCATACGTGCTACATGCCCTGTCCATCTCAAACGTCTGGATTTGATGTTCCATCACATCAACTATAAACCAATGGTTACACACTAGTCTTGTTTCCTGTTGAGAATCAAATTTTAATCCGTTGAATTTATAACAGAATATGTGAACACTCGAGCCAATGCGAAGGATTTGTGAATAGCCTCTGCAGTGGAGAAGGAATGTGAAATAACGAATTAGTAATTACAAATGGCTTTTAAGGAACCCGGAGGTTCATTACCGCCCTCATATAAGCCTGCCATCGGTCCGTATCCTGTGCAAGAGTAATCCAGTCTCTATTATAATATCCCACCTCCCTCGAATCCATTTTAATATTATCCTCCCATCTATGTCTCAGCCTCTCCAAAGGTCTTTTTCCCTCCGGCCTCCCAACTAGCACTCTATATGCATTTATAGATTCGCCCATATGTGCTACATGTCATGCCCATCTCAAACGTCTGGATTTAATGTTCCTCATTATGTCAGGTGAAGAATACAATGCGTGCAGTTCTGCGTTGTGTAACTTTCTCCATTCTCCTGTAACTTCATCCCTCTTAGCCCCAAATATTTTCCTAAGAACTTTATTCTCAAACAATCTCTGTTCTTCTCTCAAAGTGAGAGTCAAAGTTTCACAACCATACAGAAAAAACGGTAATATAACTGTTTGATAAATTCTGACTTTCAGATTTTTTGACAGCAGACTAGATGACAAAAGCTTCTCAACCGAATAATAACAGGCATTTCATTAGTAATTACCGGTTTAAAATCAAGATGTGAATGTAGGGCTTCTGCAATGTAAAAGAAGTGAATAGTTCGAATTGAAAATTTCCAAAGTGAGTAAATTCAATGAAGAACTCTCATGTGTTACAAGAGTATTGGATGAATCGGAGTAAAACAAACAAATGCCGGTCGGTTAGGATGGGGAGTAAATTGACGTAGTCAGTCCGAATCGTGGAATCTCATTCCAGTTCAATCCATTAGTTTTCTCTTTTATGTATTGGTTTAATTGAAAGCTGGACTGTGAGCTATTACGGGGAATTGGTCGTTAACAAGGCTTTACGAGATCTTCATTGCAGAGAGTACCGACGCTCGCTCCGAAAGCACATTTCAAAATTCAAACATTTTGCACATTTTTCTTCTTTTCATAATCGTCGTCATGATCACCATTATCTATGAAAATGTAATTTTCCGGTTAACTAATAAGAAAACGTCCGGAAATAAAGATTTCCTATAACTTTAATTTCAAAAATCACTTTGCTCATATTTAATCTCAAACATTTCGGTAAATGTCCGCAATCTCTTTTCTCTGGACATCTCTCTCACTCGCTGTCTGCTTTCTTTCTGTCTGTGTGTCTTCCTGCCTGCCTGCCTTTCTTGATCTTTTCATTCTTCTCTTCCAGCTTTTGTTGAAAATGTAATTTCACGAACGAGAGTCTGGTTCTTTAAGATTTTACATTTCAGAAGTTATGAGGTCTTAAACTTAAGTCCTACCTTTGATAGTCCATACTCTCTCCTATATTGAATTCTTCTCGTATTCCAAGCCCCACCGGATTGGAGAGGGAGAAAAAATACATTTTAATTGTCTGTTATTACTTAATTATTAGTATTGTAAGAGGACTTTCCATATAAAAAATGTAATCCTATGACGCTGAAACCGAAATTAGAGGCAGCAGTAGTGAACTACTACTTCCAAAAATAGTTTAATCGAATATACGATACAGAAATGTGCCCATAAATAATTCTTCTTCCCCGTGTATAGGTCTGTCCAGCTGTCAATCGCGCTAGCCTATGCTATGAATAATACAGAAATCTCTTTACGCTTCTGTAATAATATATGTATGCGAAACTCAGCCTTTGTATTGTCAGTAACTTTTTTTTCCAACCTGTTTAAGTATACCTTATCTTTATTTCAGGCTATAGGATGAATTAACACTTACAACTACTTCAGAAAAGGATTCAAAATCCACAAATAATTAAGAGAACTCATGCAAACTAAGTACACTTTTGTATTACGTCAATGAAGTAGTTTGTTTTAAAGGTAAGATTTAAACCTCCTCTTTCACAAGAGTGTAAATGTTAATCTGACAACGCCGCATTGTAGAGTCCCTCATTCTCTCAAAGATGTCATTGTCTGTTTTCAAAAATTTACAAGTCTTCAAAGATTTTAACACAGTCGTGTTAAAATTTTACTTGAAAAGATTAAAGAAATAAAATATCTCAATTTCCTCTATTTTTGTAACATTTTCCTTTCGAATAACGAGCAGTAATCCGAAATTGACAAGACTGGGCTTTAAAGATGCTCAAAATTACCTTTAGAGATAGGAAATGAATGCGTTAAAAACCCCTACAATATGCATGCAACTATACTTGAATCGGGATTGCAGAAACTGCACATGTCATGAGAACTAAATTTTTCAGTAGACACAAAAAACGGTATTACTGGTGGTAGACCACATCATTGGTTATAGTACTGGCTTCTTCAGACAAGATTAATAGATGTGTAGGTTTTATACCAAATTTATTGGAATCTAATACATTGTTAATGAAATAAATCAATATATCGATGGCTGAGAACCAGACTGTTCTAAGTCCAACTTATTATAAGAAAGAAATCTGTGTTTCATTGTGTTCCAATTCTTGTCTGCTTATATGAAACGAAAAAAATTGTAAATATTCTTCTCCATAAGGTTGATATGAAGTTATTCAAAATTGTTTCATGAAGCTTTTTATGTCAGGAGCTTAAAACAGATCTCCTGAAAAAAAAAAATTGTAAAATGAACTTGGAACAGTCTGGTTCTGGGGCATCGATATATTAGCTTGACATGTGCTGTTTCTGTAAGGAATAAAAATTGTAGTACAGTGTGTTTGTAGCTCGGCCGGACCGTTATAACATAACCTAAATAACATAAACAAGTGTTAGAAAAGTTTTAATTAGGGGTGATGAAATAAACAAGAAAACGTTTAATTAAGGATGATGAAATAAAAAATAAACATGAGTAATTTTAAAAGGAACAATTATTCAAAGTATAATTTTCAAATTTGAATGTTTAGTGGTCCGGCCGAGCTACGAACGCACTGTCTAATAATATCAGTTCAACTAAAGTGTATTTGTCAAATTAGGGATATAGTATATGCATAGGCCTAATGTGTACTTAATACATAAGTTCAGCATATAAATGAACTTATTTTCCACAATAGGCCACTGAAGAATATTATTGTAAAATTCAGATATTCATGTGGTATGTAACGCATTAGTTTGCATATATCGTCAAGCTTCTCTCTTTGAATTGACACGATTTTTCTGGATATGCCAGTGAAGAAGGTAAATATGGTATTCTCCTTTGTACTTACAAGCAAACATTCTCATTGGGGCAGATAAAAAAAATTTAATCTTTTTTCTTCCATCATTTTAATAATGTCAAAAGAAGTGCTTACAAAAAGTTTGGCCACTCGAGCGCAATTACAAAGGCTGTAAAAAATAAGTTTCCCTGGGACTCTTTACAGAAAAAGAACAAAATTTCATGTAAAGTTTTATTGGAACAGATATAGCAATTATTGAGTTATTTTCAACGTATTCACCACCAGAACTGAGACATTTGTCATTCAGTGGGATCAATTTTTGTATCCTTGTGTCGTAGATGTCTGCCGTCTGGAATCGGAACCAATGTATCGGCATATGTCTTTGACATGAGTTGTTTCTGCGCGCTTCCAGGATTTCACAGGTCTCCAAATGTGAGACTGACATATGTGGTTTCTGCATGGAATGATAGCCCTATATCAACAGTCCATGGAACTCGAATAAACTCATTTTGCCACAAATAGTAACATGTGCTGTTTGTGCAATCCCTATTCACTTGTAACTGCTCTAAATTTTGTAAAAGTTTAGCGTGAAGCTACTTAAATTTACATTTATTTTTGAAAAATTGGTATGATTCCCTCTACATCTGCGATGCATTATATTTTTATTATTATGTCGTATATAAACCGAAACTATGTTACTGATAACGATTTTATTTTATTACCGTTTCTTTCTCCAGGTAGGGATTGGACTATATTGCGCAAAGCTTTGCTGGACTGTTAATATAGTAGAATTGCTTCATAGTGTACCGCACATTCATGTACATGAATAATTTGTAGGTGTACTGCAATCTCATAGCACTTGGAGTTCCGTAACTTTTCCATACAGGACAAGGAATTGCAATCCAAGACAGGGACGGCTTCCTGAATTCTTAAACATTTCTGTCTGCGTGTCGTAACCTTCCACTTTATGGAAGAAAGACTTCCGTAATCTGCTTATTCATGCCTTCAATTATTGATAGCTTCAGAGCAGAAGACAGGGTCGGTAACTCCTATTTTATAACTTTGGCCTTGCATAAACACGTGTAACTAAATGACTACAATCTGAATTAGGTATACAACTTGAAAAGAGGTGAAAACAGTTTGCAATTCAAAGCTGAAAGGTCAACTGTCACTGTTCTCAGGTTAGATGCTTCCATTTGCATTCAGTAAATCTACAGAAACATCTTAAGGCTATTATATTCGTACTTTCATATCTTTAACGCTTACTGTTTAGCATAAAACAAATTTGTTCCCCACTGTGGGGTTAAGTGGTAACATTTCTAGTAAGAAATACAGCGGAACAGGATTAGATTTATATTATAGTATAGCGATTAAGTATGCGTCATTATTCTCGGTTTATACCGATGTCTTGAGCGGTGACCTTAACGCTATGCAATGCACATGACTGGGGAGTATCATTACAAAAACGCCTTCGTGTTAGTTCTAAATTCCCGTATGAGGAAAACGAAAAGAGTCAAAGTACTATTTGTTAAATGTTAATATAGATATAGAACCATAACTAAAAAATTAGAGATGCAGATTGAATGACTTGGATGATTCCTATTAAAAAATTAGTATTAGTAGCGCAGTAGAAATAACAGCTTAGTAGTAGTAGTAGTAGTAGTAGTAGTAGTAGTAGTAGTAGTAGTAGTAGTAGTAGTAATACTAACAGTAACGTAGTAGTAGCTGTAGTAGTAAGAATAGTAGTGTAGCAGTATATATGGTAGCGTAGTAGTAATAATAGTAGCGTTATACCACAGTAGTAGTAATAATAGTAATATAGTACCTAGTAATAATAGTAGCATAGTACTAATAATAACGTAGTTAGTAATAATAATAATAATAATAATAATAATAATAATAATAATAATAACGTAGTAGTAACAGTAGTAGCGTAGTAGTAATAACAGCGTAATAATGGTAATAGTTTGGTAGTAATAGCAATAGCGTAAAAAGGTAAAAGGTACCCCCGTAACATGCCATGAAGGCACTTGGGGGGCATGGAGGTAGAGCCCCATGTTTTCCATGACCTCGGCACTAGACTGAGATGGTGTGGTCGGCACCACGCTCTGGCCGCCTTTTACCCCCGGGAAAGACCCGGTACTCAATTTTATAGGAGGCTGAGTGAACCTCGGGGCCGTTCTGAAAGTTTGGCAACGAGAAAAAATCCTGTCACCACCTGGGATCGAACCCCGGACCTTTCAGTCCGTAGCCAGCTGCTCTACCAACTGAGCTACCCGGCCGCCCCAATAGCGTAGCAGTAATAATAGTAGCGTGGTGATAATAATAATAATAATAATAATAATAGCGTGATAGTAGCGTAGTAGTAATAACAGCGTATTAGTGGTAATAGCTTGGTAGTAATGGTAATAGCATAGTAGTAATAATAGTAACGTAGTAGTAGTAGTTATAATAATGTGGTAATAACAGTAGTAGCGTAGTAGTAATAATAGCGTAATAGCGGTAATAGCTTGGTAGTAATAGTAATAGCGTAGTAGTAATAATAGTAGCGTAGTACTAATAGTAACGTAGCAATAATAATAATAATAATAATAATAATAATAATAATAATAATAATAATAGCGTAATAGCTTGGTAGTAATAGTAGGCCTAATAGCGTAGTAGTAATAATAGTAGCGTAGTACTAATAGTAACGTAGTAGTAATAATAATAGCGTAATAGTGATAATAGCTTGGTAGTAATAGTAATAGCGTAGTAGTAATAATAGTAGCGTAGTACTAATAGTAACGTAGTAGTAATAATAATAGCGTAATAGTGGTAATAGCTTGGTAGTAATAGTATTAGCGTAGTACTAATAGTAACGTAGTAGTAGTAATAATAATAGCGTGATAGTAACAGTAGTAGCGTAGTAGTAATAACAGTCTAATAGTGGTAATAGTTTGGTAGTATAGTAATACCGTAGTACTAATAGTAACGTAGTAGTAATAATAATAGAGTGATAGTAACAGTAGTAGCGTAGTAGTAACAGCATAATAGTGGTAATAGCTTGGTAGTAATAGTAATAGCGTAGCTGTAATAATAGTATCGTAGTAGTTATAAGAGTAGCATGGTAGTATTAATAGCTTACTAGTATAATAGCAGCGCAGTAATAATGACTGTAGTGTAATAGTAATAATAACAGTAGAGTAGTAATAATTACAGTTGTAGCGTAGTACTTGTAGTAATAGTAGTGTAGCAGTAATAATAGCGTAGTAGTAATAGTAGCAGCAATAATAACAAGTGTAGTGTTGTAGTGGTAGTGTATTAGTAGAGTATATGTAATAGCAATACTAACAGCGTAGCAATAATACTAATAATATTAACGCAGTAGTAGCTATAGAAGTAGAGTAGCAGTAATAGTTAGGCTTACAGTAGCAGCGTAGTGGTAAGAATAGTAGCAGCATATAATAGCGATAGTATTATCATGGTAGTGTATAGTGTGGCAGTAACAGTGGAAATATCGTAGAAGTAATAGTAGTTGTACTGTAGTAGAAGTAGTGTAATAGTAGTAGTAATAATAGTAGTAGCAGCAGCAATCGCAGTATCATAGTAGCAATGTAGCATTAGTAGCAGTAATAGTACACTCAATAGCGATAGTAGCAGCAATAGAATAGCAGTAGTAGCAGCAATAAAAGTGGTAGTAGTAATTCGTAGTAGCAATGTAGTAATAATAGTAGTGCAATAATAGCAGTAATGCATTAGTGGTATATAGTAGCAGTAGTACTAGTAGTGGCAGAGTAGAAGTGACCCCACGATACAGAAGTTCTGCCAAGTGGTATGTCTTAAATATAAATTTGATAGGACCATAAATGATAAACGGTTAAAAAGTCTCACAAAGGAAATATGTCGAAGATACATTATAAAGTGCAGTTAGTTTCACGAAAAGAATCTCTTTTGTTTGGGACTAAAATATTAAATAACATGGAACTCCTGTAATGGATACATAAAATATATTTAAACACACTGTAAACCTACGTATTCTATTATTATATAACTTGTATGTTAGTTAAAACTGATATTCTAGGTAGCGTAGAATCATCTAACGAGGCTGATATATTACCTGGTGGACCACGGATTTTTGACATCCCAGTGCTTCTCTGATAGAGACTCATTAAGAGGAAATGATACCACTGGATTCTTAAAATAGGTCGGCGCACTTCCTGTCGCATTTCCCTCGTTCTCGTCAATCGTTCTATTTTTTTCATACGAGACGACGTCATGTCCACGCAGTGTCGCAAAGCGGTGGAGTCATCGCCGAGACATCTTCAAGCGTGAGCATTTAAGATGCATCTACATGAAGTCAACGTTGCTCTCTGAGCAACATCCAGAGAGGTTAACTTCACGCAGATGAATCTTACTTCTGTATGCGTACGTCGACTTCAATAAAGGGACATCTGCACCATGTATGCACAGTGTCAGCTGAGAAAGACTCTGATTTAAATTCACGTCAAGGCTCTATAAAAGGGCCAGCGTCATGAAATAGCAGCATGTACACGTGTGTATCTGCATATATGTTATGTAGGGTCAGTGGACGTAGCCTATTATCTTTGCGATATATTCTGCAGTGCCTGGGAAAAGTGACATAAGTCAGTTTCCACAAACCTTTTATTGATAATTTATTGACAATTTACACTGGTTTATGTCGATTTGATTTTTTTCTGTATGAATTATTGTAATGGGAGAAATACTTATGTCTCTTTTTCCAAGCGAGCAGATGTTCCGTAAGTTGTCAACAAATTATCAAAAAAGATTTGTGGAAACTGACTTATGTCACTTTTCCCAGACACTGCAGAATGATATAGCCGTTTAATGCCATCTTTAGGCTTAAGCTGCAAATGTTAACAGAGAAGAAATTAAGATGATGTGACGAAAGTTGAGCAAATTTTCTGTTAAAAGCGTATGAGGAATAAAACATAAATATTTGTGGAAAAAACACAAATCTAACATTATATTTTTTACTTCTGTTTTTCCTTTACTAATTATAATTAAAAACTACTAAATGTTTCCAAATCTTGTTTTTACTGCATTTCATATATGTATGTGTATGTATGTATATATATATATATATATATATATATATATATATATATATATATACTGTCCCTTCTTACGGAGCTCATTTCCGAAGACATTCTGAGCAAAAAATTTCATATAAACATTTGTCCTAATCTCAATATTTTCAGAATTACACCTAATTTGAAGTTGTTCGTATAATACCATTATTCTTGAGTTTTAAGGATAAAAGAATATTACTATTCAGGATTATCAATTCTTTAATTAGCTAATATTCTGAAGAGAGAAAATATATATATATATATATATATATATATATATATATATATATATATATAAAAGGATTACTAAATGCTTGTACATTTTTTACTTTACTACATTTTATTTTTGCTTTTTAAGACAAAATAATTAATTTTTATAGCTTTCGTAAATGTTTTCATCTATTGAAGTGGCCCCCTGAAGACAAAGAACTCTCATTCGGGATTCACAGTATCTTTTATCTGTTATTTTATGGCGCTTTATCAACTGCTATGCTCATCCAGCGTCTCAATGCGATGAGTCCAGAGTCCAGCGTCGAAAGTTACCCAGCATTTGCTCTTAATGGGTTGAGGGAAAACACAGGAAAACCCTCACCCAGCAACTTGGCCCAACCATGATTTAAACCCGGGCCCGCTCGTTTTACGGTCAGGAATGCTAATCGTTACTCCACAGCATTTTTATTTTAATAACTCATTATTATTATTATTATTATTATTATTATTATTATTATTATTACATTATATCAACTGGATTCCAAAGTCATTAGTGAGAACAAATATAACTGACGAACCGATGGGCCGGAAGAAAAGAAAGACTAAAAAATAAACATATAGAGTTAAATATAGATAATAGACAACAATGAAAAGTACAAGAGAGAGAGACACAAAGGTACGGACATAAAGAAAGAGAGAGAATAAAGGAAAAACATAGGAAAAATATCAACCAGGTAATCAGCTAAAGAACGTATCGAACGTAAGCCCAAGAACATCTCCGGATAGGCTTTCTTGGTCTCCCTACAACTCTAGAATATGTCACTGTTTTTTTAGTTGGTTACTTAACGACGCTGTATCAACTACTAGGTTATTTAGCGTCGATGCGATTGGTGATAGCGAGATGGTATTAATTGGCGAGATAAGGCCGAGAATTCGCCATAGATTATTATCAGAAATTCGTCTTACTGTTAGGGAAAACCTCGGAAAAAAACTAAACCAGGTAATCAGCCCAATCGAGAATCGAACCCACGCCCGAGAGCAGCTCCGAAGGAATAGGCGAACGCCTCAGTCGATTGTGCTACGCCGGTGGCTATGTTATTGTTATATGTAAAGTATTTGAGCTTTTCATTCCCCCATGATGAATAATCAATTTATCGATGAAGGAAATTTTATGTCGAAGATTCCGCACGGTTAAAGCTCAGGACTAAAGACTTAGATGCACCTTTGGTATCAATGAGATAATTTTTTCTCAACACGCCGAATTAATAAAATAATGATAATGGCAATAATAATAATAATAATAATAATAATAATAATAACATTTAATTGAATTGATCATCTTTGTAAGATATGGCTTGAACATTCCAGGTCGCATATTTCGTTATACAGATACAAAGTGTTCTGCTCAAGGGCAGGTCTTTCACTGCACACACATCACAAACAACACTAAGTCATAAATTCAACCTCAAATAAAATTCTACTCGGGAAAAGTGTTCCGCTGCCGATCTTCGGAAAAGATGCGCTACCACTTACCTTCGTCGAATCGACTTCAAACTTCATACGATTTTTATTTGTACAATATGTAATAACTTTATAGGTTGTCCCAAAGAAAATTCGAAAGTTCAAAATTAACGATCACCCTACTGTGAGCAGTATGGGATGAAGATAAATGCAAACAAAAAGAAGACTATGGTTGTCGGAAGAAAAATAAAGAAAATAAACATGCGAATTCTAAATGAGGCAGTAGAGCAGGTGAACAGCTTCAAGTACTTGGGGTGTATTATAAGCAGTAACATGAGCTGCTGCCAGGAAGTCAAAAGGAGGATAGCAATGCCAAAGGAAGATTTAATAGAAAAAGGAACATCATCTGCGGATCTCCGGAGAGAGAACCAAGGAAGAGACTAGTGAAATGCTTTGTGTGGAGTGTGGCATTGTACACAGTAGAAACATGGGCATTACGACGAAGTGAAGAGAAGCGACTAGAAGCATTTGAAACGTGGACACGGAGAAGAAAGGAGCGTGTGAAAGGGACAGACAGAATAAGAAATTAACCTGTGCTGAAAAGAATGGGTGGAAAAAGAATGATGCTGAAATAGATCAGGAAGAGGAAAAGGAATTGGTTGAGTCACTGGTTGAGAAGAAACTGCCTACTGAAGGATGCACTGGGAGCAATGGTGAACGGGAGAAGAGTTCGGAGCAGAAGAAGATATCAGATGATAGACGGCATTAAGATATATGGATCGTACGCGGAAACTGAGAGAAGGTAGAAAATAGGAAAAATTGGAGAAAGCTGGGTTTGCGTGATTGGAGGGTGACAATGAAATTATCTGGATTATAAAAAAAGAAAAGCATTAGACAGAGATTTCCTGTTTACTCGACCGGAAAAAAAGCCGATTTAGATGAGTTAGATTAGTTGGAGAGAGCGCGTGTCGCATGTTGTTAAATAAATATTAATCCGATTGTTGTCCAAGGTCACCTTAAATAAATACAGAGTCATTTGTTTTATCTTTATTACTCGTATATTAATCTGAGGCGGCAATGATATAAAAAGCATTGTTATTTTAAAAGAGATATATCTCGCCATATAGTAGTGCAGAATTATTGCACGGAAATATTATGTACTTCGATACATCATAGTAATATCAGTCCTATCAAAATTTTGCATAGAATAAAACTTATCTGAAATCGTTTTTAAAGGAACTTTTGTTATGTAATATTTTTCATAAAAATCAATAATAAGCGAAATTTTCGATTTATTTAATGCAGGCCCCTTATAATCCACATTTTAAAAAAAAAGTATATTGAATGACCTATAGCCTAAAATCTAAGTTAGAACGAACTTAATTTATATTCCAATTTTCATATAAATCGGTTCAGCCATTATCGCGTGAAAAGGTAACAAACATCCAGATAGACAGATATACAAACAAACATTTCAAGTAAGCGATTTTCGGTCTCAGGATAGTTAATTATACATTTTAACACCAATTACTTTTGGAAAAGCGAAAATTACCAGAAAAAGTTTGGTTACAGATTTATTATTAGTAGAGATTTGACTTAGTTTGAAATGTTTGATGTAATGGCATGCCGCATTAATTTTGTACAACCCTAAATGGAAGAGAAGCCAAGTTCATGTGATGTAAACACGTCCGAAATATAGTGGAAAGAGCGAACTGGATGATATTACCTCCCCTCCGTTATGTTCATGCCTAGAGAGAAGATATCTGTTAGACGTCCGGTTAAAAGGTGATACCGTTACGGACCACTTGGTCCAATACTTGACTGGAAGAAGAAGAAGAAGAAGAAGAAGAAGAAGAAAATAGTGTAATAATAATGATAATATCAGTAATAGAAGTTGTTCAGTTGCTGTATTACCTACAAATAAACCAAGAGAATTTTCTACAAGTCATACAAAAAGAGTTAGAATAAACTATCTTAATATCAATGTGTCTTAAATTTGTTCCCTATGACGGGATACATCTGATTATGCCAACTAGTTGTCAACGTCATCCGCTTCAACTTGCCGTTTTTGAATGAACTCAAACCCTACGTCACTATATCAGTATTTGTCGATTACATTTGAATCCTTCCACTGGTTTTGGACGTAAAACGTTTTAGATGGATGGACACTGCGTCATTGTACCGGAGTAATAGGTTATTCCGAATCGCTGGCTAGAATCTAATGATTTAATAAACGGCTCATACAAACCACAGCATCGCCACTTCAACATGTGGGAAAATACACACTTTCACACACACGTACGCCATTGCAGTGCATGGGAAATTAACTCCAAAATATAACCGTAGTTATCCGTGGAAACAAATGCTACCAAAAATGGGTGAAATTGTTTGCAAACTTGTCGTCAGTTGCTGGAATACATAGCCTACATATCTTTGTATATTAAAGCACAAATTAAAATAAAATGTCGCAATCTTTTTTAGCTCTACTCTTGATACACGAATATAATGAACTTCTACAACGTTGTCGTCGTCATAATCATAATCATCATCAATCATCTCATCATCAGCAACAGCAACAACCTTCAAAGACTGGTTTCCTTGATCTGTTTCGTCGTCACTATTGTAATCATTTTGAAAAATAGCGTGGTACCACCGTCTAGTATATACAGTCACGAAGCTTTAGGATACTAGGAACAATAGACTGTGCAGGTACTATTTCGCATTGTCTATCATGAGGAGATAGTAGCGACCCTAGTGGTCCATGGATGTATATTTACTATTTATTGAGCTTCGTTGTCTGTATATACTAGACTGTGGTGGTACCATTTTATGGGATTAGTATAGTAAAAGGACATGGAACATGAGACATACACCTAATACTTATTTTAGTCATATAAAGAGATTTTCACGATCATTAAAATTTTATTTACTTCTAAAAAGTTTATGAAATTATTGAAAAATATCGTGAAGTTCAACATCCTACATAATTATAATAAGTACCGTAAAGTAGGGCTATTGCGAAAGATTTTTCATTTACCTTTTTGTTGTTGTAAAACTACTTTTGTTCTGAGTATTTTACTTTCAGTAATTTGAAGTAGGGTGGTCTTAGATTGCTATTCATCGAAATATTTCGTTTTTTAGCCTTCATAATTTAAAAAAAAAGAAAGAAATAAAAAGCACCTTTCAGAAAAGACCCGTTGTGGGCAACCAGATCTATTCTGAAACTGTTTTCTCATAGATTATTTTATTACGATTAATTTGCTACAAGTCAGTGATTTCTGTTTACAGTCGGCCTAATAATAAAATCAAAAGAAAGATAATTTCCATAAAAGGTTTTCTTACAAACTTTTGTTTGCAAATATTAAGACAAAACTTGGCGTTAAACAGATGTATTGGTACATGAAACAAAATATTGTTGTCACTCTAGCTAGAAGTCCTTACTTTTGCACCATCCTTTTTTAATCACCCTGCCTTTACTTCGGTTTGTATCATTTCGGATTGCTATTGATAGCCAATTCTCACACATTTATTAGTCACACAAGTTAATTTAGCAATATTTGGAACAATCAGTTCTTTCTTCAAGACGGAGTAGGGTGAGCAGTCTACTCATCAAGCTATTTTGAAGATCAAGTTTATTCGTTAGGATCGTATGCAAAGACTAAGAGTAAGACAGAAAATAGGCAAGATTGGAGAATGCTGGCTTTGCAGTGGAAGACCTGCCCTTGGTCAAAGACTACGAATGAATGAGTGAATCAATCAATGAGTTTACTATTTTAGAATGAGACTATATAAAATTAACTATTTCTCTCTTTATAATTCCAGAATTCATTAATTATACTAATTTGTGCACGAATAATTAAAATATTTTCACATTAATTTCTTTCCCCGTTATGTTTCAGCATGGCTGGCTAGATTCAAAATTATAGTTCATACGATTTTAGAAAGCACTTCGGGCGAGAACGGGCGGAGTTTCCCGTACAGCACAACTGGCGTATGACAGGAGTGCGACGTGGATATAGGGTAACGTTGCCTATATCGCACCACTTTAGCATTTATAATTTTTATTGAACAATATAATTTTTATTTTCTGCATTCCTTTACAAAGATATATTCCCAGAACATTTACCTTTCATGTAAAATAATCCTTGAATTTGATTTAATATTTTTAAATTAAAATTACATTTTCGAAACACATGTCAGTGGTGCCATTTAGGCAACTAGTTTCCTAAATAGCACCTGCGGTTTCTTAAATCGCACCTCTTTATCTGCACGGAACAGGATGAAAGAAAGCTTTTAATATTGAACATACTGAAGAGTATTTAAATTAATAATGTAATAAATGCAAATTACAAGTTTATTGAAATTAATGAAAGAGAGTAACGCATCTTCAAATGAAATTGAAAAAATAGAGCGTAAATTACTGTACGTAACATTTAAACTTTCTGAATGCGTTTTTTATTGTTACACATTTGTCATGTGCTTCACCAGGCAGTTCAGACTGTAAACTTCGTCACCTTTTCTCCACGATTATCTCGAAGCCACCTAAGAACTGCTTCATGATATAGCTGTCTGAAATGATTTGAAGATAGAAACATCTAAAGGCTGGGCCTATGAGTATTATGACGAGGAAGCTGAAACAGGAGCATACCATTTTCCCGAGATTATCTAGCTTCTAAATTTTTGGAATGGGTCGTATAGGTGGAAATACAGAAGCAGTACTTTTTTCTATTGCAGGTTTGAGTGGCAAATAAAATGTTTAAGCTATTCGACAATTAGTTCACTGTTGATGTAACCTGACTCAGAGCAAACAAATAACGATCCTGGAGGAGCACCAGCTGATAATGAAGAATGCACTGTTTGACGTTTAAAAATTATCACAGATGGCACAAAATACCTGGTGCGCTTGTACAACATACACTTCTTGTATTAACACCCATTTCACTACTTGATATTGCACACACCTGATGCATTCCTAGTTCAGTTAAAATTTTGGGGCCTTCTTTTGTACGGTTAGAATTGCTACAGTTGTTCATATCGCACCGGTGCGAATTAGGCACCTACAAAGTGGTGCGAATTGTGAAACTACGCCATAAGTTATTATTTCCTTCATTCCAGCCTATAATCACCACATGTTCGAAAATCCTACTAAGTTAAATATTCTTTATTATCTCTTTAAACGAATAACATCTTAAGATTATGGATTCCTTTGCATACAAATCCGTTATTAAGTTACAAAATGTTAGCTAAATATACATCCACCTGAGCGATTATATTAGATACACTATCACCATGCTGCTGACACAAAGAAGTGGCAGAAGTCAAGTGACATGGTGGAAGTTCATATGGTAGATTGTAACAATACCACTAGATGCCACACTACTACAGTAATTTGTTTTAAACTAGCAGTGGTGCTATTTAGGAAGCGGTGCGATTTATCCTACTCTACCCTATAATTGTATATTTGACACGTAGCGAATTCTCTCGCTCTCTCTCTCTCTCGTTCTCTCCCCCCCCCCCCACACACTAACAGTATGGCAAGAACGCGGTAATATTGGATGAGTATTATCTGAACTAATGTACCTTCTAAAAGCGTATGCCGTACTTTGTCTTAAACAAAAAGTATGACCAGATCTCTCGAATGTCAAGCGTACAAAGTTTGTACTACAAACGTTTCGCGTTATAGATCATTTTAGAGTTAAAAAGTATTCCCTATTCTGGCCAATAACATGTTCTTCACCTGTTAGAGGCATGTAAAAAAGTCAATTCGTTTATCGCAAGTGATCCTTAGATCACAGTTTTTCCATCATTAGCAACATCCATAACTGACTCCTTAGTTGCTTGTCATAGTTTCTTCTGTAATTATTTTAACACAGCTTTGCTCATGACCTCACGATGTTGTTTCCATGGATACAGAGATAGCATTTAGTGTCGACAAGGGTGTGAACAAGGACGGATTAGCGACGATGTGATGCAGGCGGTGTGGCAACTGCGAACTACACGAGCGATCAGCGCGTCGCAACAGCCCATGTCAATGCCGCCACGACGAGGAAAGGGTTCACACAACCTGAGCTACGAGTACACAGCTAGACGGCGAGAGATGGAAGATAAACTGACAGTTACCAGGCCGATCTCTGCGATATATCACGGCCCAGCATCCAAACACACGCAGATAGATAAACAGGGCAAAGCAAATTGTACACACTTCATCCTCACGCATGTCGGACCAGGCGTAGTAGGCTTCAGGTAACAAAGAAAACTCCAGTATTATATCGCTGGAACACAGTTAACAAATACTGCAATTAAATTAATTCTCGTATTTATAGTAGTTGTTGTAGTAGTAGTAATAGTAGTACTAGTATGACTAGTAGTAGCAGTAATAGTAGCAGTAGTAGTAGCAGCAGTAGTAGTAACAGTAGCAGCAGCAGTATTAGCAGTAGTAGTGGTAGCAGCAGTAGTAATAGTAACAGTAGTAGCAGTAGTAGTAACAGTAGCAGTACTAGTATTAGTCGCAGTAGCAGTATTAGTATTAGTAGTAGACCAGTAGTAGCAGTAGCAGTAGCAGTAATAGTAGTAGTACCAGTAATAGTAGTATTAGTAGTACTAGTAGTAGCAGTAGTAGTAGAACAGTAGCAGTAACAGTAGCAGTACTAGTATTAGTAGTAGCAGTAATAGTAGTAGTAACAGTAGTATTAGTATTAGTAGTAGTAGCAGTATTAGTAGTAGTAGTAGTAGTATTGGTATTAGTAGTAGTAGCAGTAATAGTAGCAGTAGTAGTAGTAGTAGTAGCAGTAGCAGTAATAGTAGAGTAGTAGTAGTAGTAGTAGCGGTAGTAGTAGCAGTGGTAACAGCAGTAGTAGTAACAATAGTAGCATTAGTAGAGCAGTAGCAGTAACAGTACCAGTAATAGTATTAGTAGTAGCAGTAATAGTAGTGGTAGTAGCAGCAGTAGTAGTAGCAGTAATAGTAGTAGCAGTATTAGTAGTAGTAGTAGTAGTAGCAGCAGTAATAGTAGTAGTAGTAGTAGTAGCAGTATTAGCAGTAGTAGTAGCAGTAATAGTAGTAGTAGCAGCAATAGCAATAGTAGTAGTAGTAGCAGTAGCAGTATTAGTAGTAGTAGCAGTAATAGTAGCAGTAGCAGTAGTAGCAGTAGCAGCAGCAGTAGTAGTAACGGTAGTAGTAGCAGTGGTAGCAGCAATAGTAGTAGTAGTAGTACTAGGAACAGTAGTAGCACTAGTAGTAGTAGTAATAGTAATAGTAGCAGTAGCAGTAATCGTAGTAGAGCAGTAACAGTAGCAGCAGCAGCAGTAGTAGTAGTAGTAGTAGTAGTAGTAGTAGTAGTAGTAGTAGTAGTAGTAGTAGTTAGTAATAATACTTAACGACGCTTTCAATTGCAGAGATTATTCAGCGTCAAAACTCAACATGGGTGAGATATGGCAGCCCTCTAATAGGAATAGGGGCCTTTTATATGCAGTAGATATACGACACGAGATTCACACCTTTATCTGTCTCTCAGAGGAAGCCATGATAGAATTTTATCGCCCCTTTATGATAGCTAAGTGCATAAGATTTGCTGCTGATATGGCGTTGTTAGCAGAAGACGAGACCATATTAAGGGACATGCTACTGGAGCTAAATGACAGCTGTGAGCATTATGAGATGAAAATAAAAACAAACAAGATGAATTGAAGACTATGACTATCGCAGAAAAATAAAGAAGGTTTATTCATTCATTTATTTATTTATTTAATGCAGCAAACACTTGATACAGTCATTCGCTTACAAATGAAGAAGAAAATACCAAACAGAACACAGTTAATAAAAGGTAACAAAAGGAGAGCTTTGCCATTTCTTTGAGGAAACGCTGCCCAGGGTACACCACGAAGAGGTGAAGGTAAACGTGCGAATTCGAAATGAGGCAGTGGAACAAGTGGACAGCTTCAAGTACTTGGAGTGTACTGAAGTAGTAACATGAGCTGCAGCCAGGAAATCAAAAGGACGATAACAATAGCAAAAGAAGTGCTTTGTATGGAGTGTGGCATTGTATGGCCCAGAAACATGGACATAAAGACGAAGTGAAGAGAAACGGCTAGAAGCATTTGAAATGTGGATATGGAGAAGAATGGAGCGTATGAAATGGACAGAAGAAGAAGTTGTGTTGAAAAAAGTAGTTGAAGAAATAATAATGCTGAAACTGATCAGGAAGAGAAAAAGAAATTGACTGGGTCACTGGCTAAGATGAAACTACCTACTGAAGGATGCACTGGAAGGAATGGTGAACAGGAGAAGAGTTCGAGGCAGAAGAAGATAGCAGAATATAGACTACATTAAGATATATCTATGGATCGTATGAGGAGGCTAAGAGGATGGTGGAAAATAGGAAAGACTGGAGAATGCCGGGTTTGCAGTGAAAGACCTGCCCATGAATGAAAGTAAATTATGGTACCACTAAACACTAAACAATTGAGGACGTTAATGCATCTATGTACACAAATACTTAATAAACCAGTATTTATAGACTTTAGAGATTACAGTACTCAGCCTGGAAAATTAGCGTGAGCGAGAAAAGTTGGATAAATTTTGTCTGGAGCTATTATCAGGGACAGGTTCAAAAATTGCTCAACAGCTGGCAGAAGACTGCAATGTAAGAATTGAGCTGTATGTTGAAATCACTGAGGAAATAGTGATACGTTACAGTTGTTTTTGGTGCAATGAGTAAATCACCGCTTGATCACTGTTTCACTGGTTAATGAACAGTTCACTCACTGATTTTTTAATCACCGGTGAAAAATCGCTGCTAGTGATTTTTTCTTCCATCTCTACAGTACATTGCTTCGCTGACATTTATTGAAGTGCGTTGTTATTAATGTTTTATGGAGCGGCCGCGCTATGAAAACAATGAATTAGTAGACATGTTTGTGTGCAGAGCGTTTACGTAATGGAAGACAAGTACTAGCACTTTACATGGAAAGGTTGTCAGACAGACGACATCTTAATCATGTTTTCTTTCTCTTTTTTCTTCCACTGTAAAAACGACTGTAACAACATGGTCATCTGCATGCGTCAACTCGGCCAATACATGAGACAGGGGAACTTACGGTTGTCAATGCCTAGAGAAGCTGCTGTCGCCGATCCGCATACCAGCTGCACGGTTGTTAGTAATCATTTGCAATTATATCGAAATAGAGCGAACAGAATACTCAAACGAGACCTTATTTGGCATCCTTATAAAAACACACGACATAGACGGTGCACTCAGCGTACAGGGAATTACAAGTATGGGCACTTCGCATCGGTACCTTTCATGTAGCAGGACTGATTTCAATGACCTTCAAACCAGTTTGAGCGTGAGATTCTGCCTTTTCCCTAGAGTTGGCGCTAACATCACACCAGTTAGCAGTCGACACAGCGGAATATAACAGGCATGCAATTAATACATCTAGGTGCATTATATACTCAAATAAAATAAATTGGACCGATGAAATAATAAATCCGTCATTATCTGTAATGTCTAAACTCTAGATTTCCTTTATAATGAGAGTTAAGACTTGATCCCATAAACAATTAAAATATGTAATGATTTGATAGCGCTGAAAATGGAAAAAAACAAAAAAACTCCTATGAGCAGTAAAACCATATGCCTATAATATATTGTATACAAATATTAAACGAATTTGATACATAATTTCATAATGTATTATATAATTTTATAATGTGTAATATAATTTATTATATATAAAACATAAAAATATTATTATAACTAGTTTATCACTGAGAAATAAGGAGAAGCTGTTAACTTGAATTTATTTGATTATGCAATAAGTGGGCGATGTTTGGATCCTGTCTCAATTTGGATCCTGTGCTCGATTACACTAACCTCTAGCGCTGAAAGGGAACTAAACCCCGGCGCACAGAGAAACAAAATAGGAAAATTCACTGAGTGTCCATTCTATATAATCCCTATTCGCTGGTGCACCCTGATGATCCTGGCCGTCGTGAAGCGTTTTGCGATTGGATGAGTAATCAGGTTTACAGAAATTTGTTCAATGATAACTTCCATGATATCTCAACTCCATTCTAAAAAAAAAGTACTAATATTTAACTTATCTTTCATTTTAGGTTGACGTAGAAGATATTGGCGATGATGGATGATTAAGAATAATCTTATGGACAGATGACTGTGTGTTTGGACGTAGCATCATCAATCGCCATAACGAATAGCATTATGTCGACCACAACCCTCACAGCCGGAAAGAACTGCACATCCCAGGTCACTATAAACACTTGGATCGGAATAGTTGACAACCACGTCATTGGCCCACATATAACTGAAGGGAAAGTCGGTGCATCAAGCTACTTTGCATTTCTTGAGGAGCAGTTGCACAATCTGTTAGACATGATGATGTTCAACATTATGGTCATTCCGCTAACATGTATTAATGATCCGTGCCATATCATCTTATTTGTATCGTGCTCTGCTTCATGTCTAGCATTCATTTCACAACCGTAAACTCCTGAAGTTAAACTTTGTTACTAAATTTAGTTACAAAATTATTCCTTTTATTGCAATTTTGTATTGTTAGTAATTTTACCTCTAAAGTCACCCATTTTCTTCGATATAGTAAAACAACTATTAAAAGTTTAAGGAATAGGCTACTACGAACAATTTCCTTTTTTTGTATAATCAGTTAATCACTGTGACACAGGCATTTACTATTTAAACTAGTCTTAATTTTATCTCTGGTTTAACAAATACAGTAGAGCGTCTCATTTAGGAACAGTGAAAACGTAAACAAAGTGCAGGTACGTGTGGGGAGAGGACTAGCTGTAAGATAAACACGAGGGATGCACAAGGTTTTAGTTACAACATTTATGGTGGAGCATTAATTGAAATTATCCAATATTTTCCAAAAAATACACAAAACAAAAAAACACAAAAATTGCATAACGTTATCATATACATATTTTAACAAACAAGCAATTGTAACGTTGAAATAATTCAATATAACAAATCAAATTTTGCTACTTCTATGATGTTGCTTTCAAGCAGAATTTTTTACGGTCATGAATTTCATTCTCTGTGTGACTAACATAACAGGTAACATACCTGAATAAATTGAACTTTGAGAAGGGATAATTATGTTTAGGAAATAGTATTGTCACATCAGACCAATATACTGTAATATTAATATTTGAGGAGAAATAATTCGCTCCGGCGCCGGGGATCGAACCCGGATCCTTGGTTCTACGTACCATTCTATGTACCAAGCGCTATGACCATTGAGCTATGCCGAATTCAATCCACAGCACCGGATCGAACTCTCCTCCTTCAATGTTTCCCTTTGTGGCCTGACTCCAAGTTAGGCATATATGTTGACGTTTTATGTTCAAGTCAACTGCCATTATACAAGGGGCGCACTCAGCTGAGTAATAATACAATATACTGTAGTTTTGCTAATTCGATCACAGAAAACGGTGATATTATGTTAGTCATACAGAGAATGAAATTCATGACCAAAGCTCGGAACTTGGGGACTTGTGTCTTTGAACGTGGCTAAGCGATCGGACTTCAATGTCAACAAACTCCCGCTTCCAGCACAGAGGTACTGTTAGGTCTGCTGTAAAGGTGGTTCCTGGCTGGAACAACATATTGATAATATTATGGTAGGTTGAAACACGTAATTTTATAGCATATATATAAATAAACATGCAAAATATATCAAATTTACAGTTCTGCTCTGTACATTTTATTACAGTGTATGACTACATACATAGAAGATTTTCGAACCCGTAACTTCTTTTTCTGTTAGTTAAACATGATTTGAAACGAAAGAAACTTATTTACACGTCACATAAAGTGACGGGAGCAAAATTAAAATACTGAATGTTTTCACTGTCACTGTTTCCTGTTCGATTTTCAGCACTTGCTAGCTGATCTCGTATCTGAGAAAGATAAGTATTCTAAATTTTTCTCGAAAATAGTTTTCAATTTCTATGTCACTACTAGGGAAGGTTCCACTACGACTTGATCCATGGCTATGGACAAATTTTCCACCAATTTAAGAGACTGCAATGTCTTTCAATGAATGCCGTTCCCAGTCTCTAGTTTATGTGTGGCACAACTATAAGCTCTTCATTCGAAGAAAATAATGTATCTCCTCAGAATTCCTCCACGAAATTCTGTACCTAAAATTTAAGAAATGTATTTTCAAAATTCTATAATATCCATTCGAGTAACACGTATTTTCTAATTCCTCAAACAGACCGTTTACCTTTAATTCTCTGAATGTCATTTATTTCGATATGACACAGTTTCTTCGTCCTTCTTCCTGTCATTCGATGTGACCACTTTCTTAGTACACACGACTGTCCCTGAGTACTTGCAGGGTGAGCTTTGTGTACGTTGTACCTGTAACCTTACTCATGCACACGACACACAAGTCCCCAAGTTCCGAGCTTTGTTCATGACCGTAAAAAGTGCTACTTGAAAGTAACATCGTATAAGTAGCAAAATTTGATATGTTATATTGAATTATTTCAAAGTTACAATTGCTTGTTTGTTAAAATGTGTATATGATAACGTTATACAATTTGTGTTCTTTTCTTTTGTATGTTTTTGAAAAATATGATTTCAATTAATGCTCCGCCATAAATGTTGTAACTAAAACCTTGTGGATCCCTCGTGTTTATCGTACGGCTCGTCCTCCCCCAACACGTACGTGCACTTTGTTTACATTTTCACTGTGCCTAAACGAGACGTTCTACTGTACATTTTTTCTTCTATATAAATTAAAAAAAAAAAGGTTGTCAGGTATCTAAACTCACTTACAATTTGGTTTCTATTACCATTTCCTTTTGATATGATATTTATTTTCTTTTAACATAGTACTGACAACCAGTACTGAAGAGAACTTTAACGAACTTAATCAACTGAGCTGATGAAGTGTGAAAACAGTGAAATGAACACTGAGGACAGGTTTTCATCAACATTTGTCACATTTTGCGTAACAATGCCAAATGAACGTCAGCCAATTCTCTAATGTCTCATTAGGATTAGGAGAACAATTTCATCAACGGATAATTGACGACCCGTCAATTTCACGATGCCCTAGCTCATGTATTATTGAAGAAGGTCATACAACTCTCGTAGAAGCAAAGGTTATCATAAGAACTCTATCTCATCACATCAGTCATACTAAGGATCAAATGTTAGTACAGACCAAATAATTACTGCATATTATTGTTTTTCACATCCATACTTATTGCATGATTTACATTTTGGGGGGGCATCTGCCTATTAAACAGCATTCATGTGAAGAAAATGGTCATTGGAGTGGGTTTGACTGCTTAGGTTTCATATAGACCTGGTCAACTAAATATAACAGTATCTACTAACATGTATGTGTGAGGAAGAAAATAATAAAACGGATAGCAGTCACTTACTAAAAAGACTAAATAATACTCTTCAGAAGAATAAAAACATCATTAACCTCTACCGGATCGCTAAGAACCAAATGGAATAAATTTACAACGTTGCCATTGGGAAAAGAAGAAAAATGGTGTACCATGTAGACTATTACACATATTGTAATCTGATCTTTGCTAAATATTTACAATATTACAAATATTATATTCATACATTCGTATGAAACAAGAAGCACAAAACAGAAAATTCTTACGAATTTTATTGAATATCATTGTGAATCGCATAGTTAGCAATTAAATTGTTTAATTAATTGTTTAATGAAGCAAGACATTATACTGTAAATATGTACAAAGGAAACTAAAACACTGGATGATTAAATAATTCCTTTACTTATTGTAATGAATGCTATGATTGTAGTAAGAATGTGCCTTGTTTTTAACAAAAACAATACAACTGAATTGCACTTTTTATGAAATCGGTAGGAACAACAACAAATCCTTATAGTACTACTTTTTGGAATTTGCACATATGGATTTTTTAACTTTATGAAAATATTATAAATAAATACACAGCATGTAACTGTGTAGAATAACCTGAATTAGGACAAACATTTTTGGTAAACAACATTTTCTTATTCAATGTACGCATTTGCTTTTTTATTTTAATGTATTACATTTTATAGCTTTGTTCTACTTATTTCTACTTTAAATTTTGTATTTCTCTCTTGTAACAAATTTTATATTGTACACTTTCATACGTTTATTTGTTCTGGATTCGGAGGCAGCAAGGTGTCGGTCAGATGTTCCTCATTTTGGAAAATATACATGACGTTGTTGTGAAGTATTATTATTATTATTATTATTATTATTATTACTATTATTATTTATTATTATAGTGTTTTAGACAGTATTGTAATATGTATATTTTTCAAGTATTTTCTACCATTTTAATGTGTCCTGCATTTTTTATTGCCATCAGTAGTTGAATAAGTGATTTCATTTGATAAAACAATTTTTTTAGAAATGTATTTAGTTTATGGTAGGAATACAATTTTGAAAACTAACGTTATAGAAAATACACAATTCACATAAAAATAAATAAAATTGCTAGCCCGGCGAGAAGAAGTTAATAAATTTAATCAGAGAGAGTAAATATACAAATTTAAAATGAAGGAAGCAATAGGCCTAGACAAAGCATGAAATAACAAAAACTTGCACAGCAAGAATTACAAGTCGTGTCATTTAAAAACATAAAAAATTAACTTATTGCGTAAAACAATAAAGAGCCAAGATAATTTGTGTGGAGTAATAAGGGACCTATTTCTGCAGTTAAGATATAATAGTAACTTCTATTTTGACCAGAGTTCTTAATACGATTTTCTGACATAATATTTCATAATGTCAGTTTGTAATGTTTAGAAAATATTATTCCCCACTTCTTCCTGAGAACGGATACCCAAATCACCTAAAATTTCAAAACCATTGGTCCCACAGTTATGTAATTATAGTGCTATTATTTTTGTTTCGTCGTAGGCCTATGTCTGATCATGAGCACTGTCTTCTTTCTGGGACTTATAAAGTACCTGTGCGACGAGATGTTTTTCTAAGACTGTACTGGAATGCGTCACATTCCTTTTTGTCACGTGATATCGAACAGAAATCGAGTTTCTTTATAAATCCTTTGATTTTATCCCTGGCTGTTTTAACATCTTAGCCTAGCAAACTACTATTCAAAGTGTTAAGTGTTTGAAAATATCAGCAAAGGCTACTAGAAATGATGTTCTTGTAATATTTTCTGTCATTTTTGCACTATATTCTTCTATTTTTGTCGTTCTTTAGATGATATCCACTAATTTCGAGTAAAATTATCATTGCTTTCGATTTTACAATGATTTGCATTTAAATAATTGTTTAAATGGCGATCTAACTCGTGTTAATTATGCAAGCATGTGCGGCTTACAGCTGTTTCGGAGCTATTCACACTATCTTCAAAGCCTACTAGATCTCGGCGCTGTCTCAACTTCGCTGCCTATTGTGTGGGTGCGTTCGGTGTGATGAAGAGTTGTGTCAAATAGTGTGTGTTCTGAAATTGATCTGTGTGTTGAGAATTTGACTGGGGTGTGTTTTAGTGTGTCTGTATATTTCATATTCATAGCGCCGAGATCTAGTAGGCTCTGAAGATGGTGTGAATAGCACCGAAACAGCTGTAAGCCGCACATGCTTACATAATTAACACGAGTAAGATCGCCATTTAAACAATTATTTATATTCAAGTGTTAAAAGTAGTGTACGAAAGATTCAACATGGATTTGTATTTTTCGAATGGGGTTTTAAGTACTCGACCAGTTCGCTAGTAGCGGTCGCATACAGAAGTCTCGCCCAAAAGTGGGTCGTTCCTTCGAAAAGTTTGGGAACCACTGTTCTATACGTATGCGATATCTTCTCGAAAGTATAGCCATTGAGTGGCATTAGTGAATTCGACCAGACAAGCGGGCCATGAAGAGTTAACTCCAGGGCTCAGAGCCTCAAGTCCGAAGATTCTATAACAGCATCGGAAACCCGTACAACTCCCAGAACTTCACTCCAGGCTATTGCAGATGATAGAGAAATGAGGAGGAGGTAGAAGTGTTGGTGGAATGAAGGAGGAAAACGGGAGTGCACGAAGAAAAATTCTCTACATTGTCTTTGTCTACCACAAATTCCATCACGACCAAGCAGCAGATGAAACCCAGACCGCCTGAATTCTTTATACTTCTCAGGTAACCAGTTTTCAATACAAATGACTAGCCCTTACCTACAATGTGTTTACATTACAATGCTAATTTGTAAAACCAACTACTTCCTCACGTAAATGTGCTAATGGAGAATTAGTGGACTCACAGGAAAATTGGAGTACCGTAAGAAAACGTTCTTTAACACTTGTCTCCATAACTACAAATTCCACTTCGATTGGCTAATATTTGAAACAGGATGAACGGCAAATAATTTCAATTACGTCTGCTTTTCATAATACTTTTCATAGCTACAGAGTTTTTTTTAAATAATTAAAATTTAGGGAATTTTCGGCAAAAAGCTACGAGTCATCCATTTCGAAGTTGACCAAACCATACTTACTTATGGCTTTTAAGGAACCCGGAGGTTCATTGCCGCCCTCACATAAGTAGGACTGATGCAGGGTGGTCTATGGCGAGTCCTCGGCCTCACTTCACCCCCGTTTGGTCTGATTATCTGGTTGGGTTTCTTCAGAGGTTTTCCCCAACCATAAGGCAAATGCCAGGTAATCTGTTGGCGAATTAACGGGCTCACTACATCTCGCCAAAAAATTGTAAAAAATTGTAAAAAAATTGTAAAAAAATTGTAATTGTAATCTTGTAAAATTTTGACTTGTTCCACACCTTAAAGCTTCATTGCTAATGTAAGGTCTATGGAATATAATAAATGAAATGAAAAAAAAAACTCATCGAAAGAACATTTTTATGGAAAGAAAGTATTTTTGCGAGTATTTTTATGCAACTTATGACGTCATATAGGCGAACAACATTTTTCAATGTCATACTATAGTTTTTTATATCATATGAAAGCTTATTTTTTGTATCGCCATGAAATACTTCATTTCTGTTCTATACAGAATCATACGGTTATGGTTATTATGGTAACAATTTAATTTTCGATATATTAGATTAGTCCTTGTGTTAAGAAAGTAGTTTTATTGGTGAAATCAACTTATAGCAAGATGTTCTTAAAATAAAATGAAAGAAATGAGATCCTGATTACACAATTTGGTGACGGAAGACGTACATAACAATAAACTATTTTTCTTGGTTATTTAACGACGCTGTATCAACTACTGGATCATTTACCGTCGATGAAATTGGTGATAGCGAAATATTTGGCCAGATGAGGCCGAGAATTAACTATAGATTACCTGATATTCGCCTTATGGTTGGGGAAATCTCGGTAAAAATCCAACCAGATAATCAACCCAAGCGGCAATCGAATTCACGCCCGAGCGCGACTCCGGATCAACAGACAAACGCGCTACCGCCTGAGCTAAGTCTGTGGCACACAAGACATAATGTATGCATACTCTTCAAAGAAACTCATTCAAATCGGCCACCTATTTATCAGTCAACTGTGACTTAGAATAGATCTCAATTTCTACCATTTTCTGTTAAGAACATCTTGTTTTAGGTTGGTTTTATCAACAGTAATCTCACTAGAGATTTTGATTTATCTGGAGAAAATCAAAACTCGAGTGGGATTTAATTGACTATTACACGATTAGAAAAAAAGTATATAAATATTAAAAAAATAAAGTACTCTAATACAATTAAATATTAATGACACTGAAATTCTATTTCACTTATGTTAGCTTTACCAAAACGTTTCAATGGAGTCTCCATTTTCAGTTGATTGTATATGCTGTAAACAAATGACGATCGCAAAGCATGCAGTTTGAAATGCTGGCAAACAATGAAATAAATGCCAGAGTAGTGATAAAAACAAACAAATGCTAGGGAAACGATCAAATTAAACAAATGCTAGGGAAGCGATAAAATTGTGCGATAAGCAGCCATGTTTGGTTAAAAGACGTTCTTTCGTATCGTTTTATTGGTCAAAAGTAGTATGACGTAGTAAACGTGTAATGGTCAATAAAACTGCTTTGATAACACAAGGACTAATAAAATAACAATTATTAAGTTTTTACCCTAGTAACTATTAACCATAACCATAGTGGCATAGTACTTCTGAATAAAAGAAATGAAGTACTGCATAGCGATACAAAAAATATGCTCTTTCAGATGATATTAAAAACTATGGGGGTTCATTGAACATGTTCTATATGACGTCTTAACTTGCACAAGAATATTTGCTAAAATATTTTGTTTCCAAAATATACTCCCTTCTAAATAGGTCTACAAGATTTGACATGCTTGAGTTTTTTACTTAAAATCCTCTCATTCAATTTTAATTGCAATTAGGCCTTATTTATTAAAACGCCTGTATATCGTTCACATTCAATTAATCTGAAGCTAAGCAAGAACCTCATGTCTCTGTGTTAGCCTTTGCGTTTGTCACATTACAGAACTGTCACTTTAGCGATTCTGAGACATTCCCTTGAGCGAAGGTCAGCAATGCAACAAAGTCTTGCCTCTGACGTTCCTTGAAATTTCCCCTCCTTTACTCTTGCTGAAAGGAAATGACAGCTAAATCAACTCAGAAAGCATTGACCTGTTTGTACAACTCCACCATTCAGTGTAGCCTTGTGTACATTGCATTAAAGCATTGTTCACAGAATAAATCATATCAATCTCTAACCTTCTGTTTACTTGTTACTAGTTCTGTCTTATATTTCATTTACAAGAATTTTAAAGAATCTCTCTATGGCTTGGGATTTATTTTCGTCCTCTACCGACATATTTTGTAACCGACGTCAACAATGTTGAATATTATAGTTTTTGCAAAAAGTTAATTTTGGTAGACAGCTACGAAGACTTAAATTGGGATGAAATTCTATCGATTAACAGTCATTAAAAACTATACACTTTTGTCCTTGTTCATCTCCAACTTCTGATCTACTTCCTCGGTCTACTAATGCACCTATTGCCACCTAGTTTTCATTTCCACACAGGCATCGCTTTAGTTAACGATGACAACGGTCTTTATTTTTTCTGGTTCTTCGTTTTCTATTTTAAATTTTTGCCCACATCTTATCTGCAGCATTTTCCTTCTCCATGTCCATATCTTCCTTTCTTTATTATTTAAAAAAATAGGTTTAAGGACTTACTAATAGACAGTAGTATATTATGCACACTATTTAAAGGGTGTAATTGATGTTTTGTTATTTGAAGTGTTGTATCAGTGAAGTGTGTTTGTGTCAGTGAAGTATTATAATTTATACTGCCAGTCACGAAGCTTGAGTTGTTGAGGTTGCTAGGAACAATAGACTGTGCAGGTACTATTTTGCATTGTCTGTAATGAGGCGATAGTAGCGATCCTAGTGGTTAGCAACTATCTATTGGATGCATATTTATTACATATTGAGTTTCTGTATATACTTGCTGGTTGAGTGGAAGAGAAGGCCTTACGGCCTTAACTCTGCCAGCTAAAATAAATTATTATTATTATTATTATTATTATTATTATTATTATTATTATTATTATTATATACTAGACTGTGGTGGCAGTGCAAAGTATTTGAACAGTGAAATGTTTTTGAAGTGTTGGTGAAATCAGGATAGTATCAGTGAAATGTGTCCAAGTACCAATGCAATGAGTGAGTTGACAGCGAAATGAATGTAGTGCTGAAAGGTACTTGTGCAGGTATGAACATATCATACTCGTCGGTTTTAGTTCGAACTTAGGGTTAAGAAACAAATTAGATTTACTTTAAATGTAATTTTAAGAATCGTGCTTCATTTAATTTATGATGCTCCTTGTTAATTGTATTATACTGTATTATTATTATTATTATTATTATTATTTATTATTTATTATTATTATTATTTATTAGTATTAATTATTATGATTATTATTTTATTATTAATTGTGTTGATTATTAATTGTCATTATTGAGTATAATTAGTTACCACTGTCACCGGGTATTTACCTATTTGCAGTGTGAATAAATACATACATGTTTTGATTGTGCATGTCACCTCTGGCCACTATCGCCATATAAACTTTCCATTTTATTATTAAATATTGGATTTCATAAAATGATATAGACCCAATAGCATCAGTTTCCTCTCCTCAATGCCACATTCTGAAATTGCAATCATTGTAATAGATCTCTGTTGAACATTTAAGTAGGGCTACACTATAAAGAAGAAATGCACAAAAATGAGCAATATAATGGAGGACAGTAACGTTTAATAACAGCGGCCAAAATGAAACACACATTCTCCTTATCAAAGTATAATAAACGTTCGGTATAGAGGATATATATATATTTTTTTACTTAGCACTTGAGAGAGAACGACGAAATATACTTTGAAATAAATATAAAAATTCACCAGTGAAGTAGTGCTGAAATTAAGTTAGTTTACAACAATATGAATATTTCCCCCAAAAAATTCATTTGTCTATAATATTCTTTCAACATTTAAGAATGACCACTTAGCAATGACTTCTCGTAAACTAGGATGTGACGTAATCCCACGCTAATTCTGTAATATAGGATCTGGCAAAGATAAGGTCGATTATAAACCTTAGTTATTAACTCAAGAATTTATTTCTTGAAAATGGCGTCCTTCAAGTGACTAACATTCCCCCCTACATACTCTTTACATCTCCGCTGTACGAAATCCATAGAGCAGAGTAGCATATCTCTGGAACATTTTTGTCTGGAGTACCCAGGGTTCTTCTCCCTGAAGACTTTTTCCTCAGTGCCGAACCACTTTCCTCGAACATGTTTTAATCGAATGAGCAGATGGGACGGGATCACGGGGTCATAAATTAAACTGAAGGAGAAATTCATGTCTAGCAGCCTCAGAACTGGGGCCTATTTCACAAAGGTATGGTGTTGTACATTACAAATTACTGATGAAAGATGTTGTAAAGTAAGGAGTTGTATCTTTCTGTTCCACGAAAGAATTAAAGTTTGTTGTACAGACCTATTATTTAGTCCTGTCAGCTCAGCGATGCGAAAGAGGGGAAGTAATAGGAGTAGTGGGGAGAGTTCCGGAGTAGAAATAAGGGCAAGCGGTCGGTAAAGGAATGCAGTACAGCTTAACTGTACTGGAAACACAATGTTGTACCGCATGCGTGACATCAGATCGCTCTGACTGCAGGCAACAGACTAACCTGAACATCCCTTGGCGTAACTTAATGGATTCGCCTGACCCAGGCGCACATTGCCGGCGACTGTCAGGACTAAATAATCGTACTGTACATTAACAATGAATCGCTACTAGTGACGTCATATCAATTAACATATTCGTACTACGTCATAACATGAAGCAGTTGGTTATCTTCTATTTCATTCATCGAATTAGGTTATGTTTGTCTCTTTAATCGTAATATATTTTAAGATAGGTTATACAGCATTCGTAATCCTGCAATGTTATTTTAGTTTACTTCTGTAATAATGAAAAACTTACTTCCTTATTATTATCATCATATTATTCTGCGATCCCCACATAATGCTCCTTGATAGTTTCCCATATTAGCGAACAGATGCCACTAATAACGATCTTCACCCTCAAACTTGATTGCTATGAAATTACAAACACTGCATAATTATTGAAATGGTGTCAAAGGAGATGAAATTATTTCTTTTGAAGGAAATAGAACAAAGAAAAGATATTCTATAGCATATATTTATTAAAATATATCTTAATATTATCAAATAAATATATTTAAATCGCATTAGTACATGTACGTATCAGTCTCATTTAATTGGTAGAGAATACTTGACAATTCACTAGTAAAGTTACAAATACCTAGTACTTTTATGGAACACAATCATGAAACTTCATTAGTTCTTTGCAAGTATGAAATGCTAAAGTACTTCTGTAGAAAAGTCTTTTGTGGAACAGAAACTAGTATTTTTACTACTTACTAGAGAATATAGTTGTAATGTACAACACCACACCTTTGTGGAATAGGTCCCTGTAGATCTTGCAAAACGTTGTGCACCGTTCCACCTTTCCATGACGACTAAATAACATTGTATTGACAATAGTTGTTTAGTATGATGAAAATTTTACCGTTTATAGTTCTATGTGTAGTTCACTGTGTAATACTGATTAATATTGTGAGAATTGGACATAATTTAGGACAAGGAATATTCATTTACGACAGTTAGGCTATATAAAAACATTCCTGCAAATCTCGCAAGATATAATTTCGTCATAATTATCACAGAATACACGTTCCATCATATAAATCGTCGTTTTCCTGCAATAACTTCTATGTGCAATATATAAAATTGTTCAGTAGGAAGAAAAAACACATTTATTCATTCTATGGCAGTGATACAAGGGAGATTGTAAATTCTTACATTTTCGAAAGAAAGAAATATAATTACATATAGGAGATTTTATTATTTACTGTATCAATATTTAAGTTATTTAATAGAGCAAAAATCTGAAAATCGATAAATATGTCACATAGGAGTTATTGCAGGAACAACGACGAAATAATTTTTGTATTTATTTATTTATTGGGTTATTTTACGACGCTGTATCAACATCTCAGGTTATTTAGCGTCTGAATGAAATGAAGGTGATAATGCCGGTGAAATGAGTCCAGGGTCTAAAACACCGAAAGTTACCCAGCATTTGCTCGTATTGGGTTGAGGGAAAACCCCGGAAAAAACCTCAACCAGGTAACTTGCCCCTACCGGGATTCGAACCCGGACCACCTGGTTTCGCGGCCAGACGAGCTGACCGTTACTCCACAGGTGTGGACTAATATTTTTTTTTGTAAGTTAGTGAAAAAAGCGCGAATACATAATATTCTTACAGGCAAAATGTATACAATACATAAGCCCAATCCTGTTTTACGGAGGAAAACTTGACGAAGCCACGTAGTGTACCGGTTACAAAATGAATTTCACGCAATTTTCAGCAATCTTTTCAACAGGACTGACGTGCTATGTTTAAGAGCAGAGAGTGAACACTTCGATCGTCTGATGCAATTATGAGTACCATTTAATTATTTATAAGCAAAGTACGTCAGTAAAATAACTTTATTAAAACAGTAACTAAAATCCGAGCGGCGCAGCGCTTTGTAAGGACAAAATATTGCCGGATCAACCAAACTGCTGGACACTCTTTATTATTCACTGAAGACCTAGCGGACGGTGAAAAAATGGCAGAATAAAAATGAGATCGAAGAAACAGAAGCATCTGAGTCTTAAGGCACAAGGTTAAATAGTCCTGAGTACTCTTACGTTGTTAATTGTGAGCGTCAAATGAATATTAATCCACCATTTCATCATTTGGCACATAACTGATTCTTAATAACCTGTTAAATTTAAAACGGATGCTAAATTAAAAACTAACTACAGTTCTTAACCGACGGGTGACCTTCACCTTACGGGTCTTGTGCTGTTATACATAGAACACATTACATATATATCACTGTCTGTCAAAGTAAGGCTGAAATGCAGACAGCATAATCTGATACATGCATTTTTAATGCTACAAAATTAGTTTTTCCATGGTTCGTTAGATATAAAGTAAGCGTGGCCATTTTTACGACCTTAACTCTTTTTTGATGAATGTACATTACAGGCGTCAAAAATAGAACTAACGTTCCGAGTTGTAGCAAATATCATCCGGCTTAGATCAATATCAACCTACCTCCATACAGAGTACGGATTATGACCAGCCGGCCACACCCACATCAACAAATTACTATTTTAGTACATTGTTCTTGCGAAAAGATATTTGCGATAAATCACCATGAGCACTAAAATTATTACACGGAACATGTTGTATCACGATCCTTTACTACACATCGCTATTATATTCTCTTCTTCTTTTACCAGTAATTGTACTTTTCATGTGTACAGTATAGGCCTATGTAATATTTCGTGTTTTATTATCCTTAACTATGTTTCTTTTTTAATCTTTATCCCGCTTGCTCTTTTCTTCCTTTTGCCATCTTTTCATCTTTTCTTAAAATTTAGCACCTTTTATTTCACAAGAATTTGCGGAGTTCTTTAACATTACCTTCTTCTTTCTCGTGGAAACTAGGACATATAAACGAATCACAGCTTTCAATCAGCTTTGCGAAAGACACTAGCTTGCTACAAAAATACAGCATAAAATAATAATAATAATAATAATAATAATAATAATAATAATAATTACTTACTAATGGCTTTAAGGAACTCGCAGGTTCATTGCCGCCCTCACATAAGCCCGCCATCGGTCCCTATCCTGTGCAAGATCAATCCAGTCTCTGTCATCATATCCCACCTCCCTCAAATTCATTTTAATATTATCCTCCCATCTACGTCTCGGCATCCCCAAAGCTCTTTTTCCCTCCTGTCTCCCAACTAATAATCTATATGCATATCTGGATACGCCCATTCGTGCTACATGCCCTGTCCATCTCAAACGTCAGGATTTAATGTTCCTAATTATGTCAGGTGAAGAATACAATGCGTACAGTTCTGTGTTGTGTAACTTTCTCCATTCTTCTGTAACTTCATCCCTCTTAGCCCCAAATATTTTTCTAAGAATATTATTCTCAAACACTCTTAATCTCTGTTCCTCTCTCAAAGTGAGAGTCCAAGTTTCACAACCATACAGAACAACCGGTAATATAACTGTTTTATAAATTCTAACTTTAAGATTTTTTGATAGCAGACTAGATGACAAAAGCTTCTCAACCAAATAATAATAGGTATTTCCCATATTTATTCAGCGTTTAATTTCCTCCCGAGTGTCATTTATATTTGTTACTGTTTCTCCAAGATATTTGAATTTTTCCACCACTTCGAAGCATAAACCTCCAAGTTCTATATTTCCATTTCGTACAATGTTCTGGTCACGAGACATAATCATATACTGTGTCTTTTCGGGATTTACTTCCAAACAATTCTTTTATGAACAAAGAATCCTGTTCCTAATTGGCGATTATTATTTCCTTCCCCATAATACAACAAGTAATCTCCTATTTGTGATATGCCATTCCCATATAACCTAACCTCTTGTACTCCCACGAAGTCTATTCTATATCTAGTTAGTTCTTTTGCTACTAATGTTACCCCTCCTGTTCTATAAAGACTAGTTACATTTCAAGTACCAAATCTCATAACTTTATTCCTTTGCTGTGGTCGTGCCAGAGAATCAGTCCCATTCTGAGGTGTATTGTACGGTTTCGTAACAAGTTGTTTTTACGGTGATGATGATAATAATAATAATAATAATAATAATAATAATAATAATAGTAATAGGCTAATAATATTATTATTATTACTATTATTTTGGTATTCACAAGAAATTAGTTCGAATAATTAAAATGGGTCTCAGTGAAAAGTACAGCAGAGTCCGTATAGACCATTTTCAGTCTGATGCTTTTCCAGTTCACTGCGGACTGCGCTCTAGAATGTGCCATTAGGAAAGTTCAGGATAACAGAGAGAGTTTGGAATTGAACGGGTTACATCAGCTGCTTGTTTATGGGGATGACGTGAATATGTTAGGAGAAAATCCACAAACGATTAGGGAAAACACAGCAATTTTACTTGAAGCAAGTAGTGAGATAGGTTTGGAAGTAAATCCCGAAAAAAAAAAAGATACATCATTATGTCTTGTGACCAGAACATAGTACGAAATGGAAATTTACCCTTTGAAAAGGTGGAAAAATTCAAACACCTTGCAGCAACAGTAACAAATATAAATGAGGAACTTAAAAAAGGAGAACAAATATGGGAAATGCTTGCTATTATTCGGTTGAGAAGCTTTTCTCATTCAGTCCGCTTTAAAAAAATATGAAAATTAGAATTTATAAAACAGTTACACGAGTATTACCGGTTGTTCTGTATGGTTGTGACTCTCACGATGAAAGAGGAACAGAGATTAAGGGTGCTCGCAAATAAGTTGCGTAGGAAAATATTTGGGGCTAAGAGGGATGAAGTTGCAGGAGAATGGAGAAAGTTACACACCGCAGAACTACATGCCTTGTACTCTTCATCTAACATAATTAAGGACATTAAATACAGACGTTTGAGATAGGCAGGGCATGTAGAACGTACAGGTGAATCCAGAAATGCTGAGGTCTTATAGAGTGCTGGTTGGAAGACCTGAGAGTAAAAGACCTTTGGGGGGGGGGCGGAGACGTACATGGGAGAATAATATTAAAATTAATTTTAACCCTTAAATTCGCAAAGTATCGTATAGGATACAACAGGTTAACAGGCTATATGCTATAATTTTAATAGAACAATAGAAAAAATGGTAGGAAAATTAAAATTTCACAATACAGTACTATGTAACGTAATTTTGTATGAACAAAAACCGCGCCAAATAAGGGTTCAATAGATCGGCCTAATAATCAATTCACAACATATACAATATGGACATTGCGATAGTGATAGTTGTTTTCTTTACAGTCCGACACGGTTTAATAAACTAGTGTGAGAAATGAAGTTTTGCCAATTTAAAGGTTAAGGTGAGATTGTAGGAACTGGATTAGGCCTAATCTTCCTCAGGGTATGATAGAGACTGATGGCGTACTTATGTGAGTGCGACAATGAACTCCCGGATTCTTTAAAATACATTTGTAAGTAACGGACTGGAAGGTCCGGGGTTCGATCCCAGGTGGTGACAGGATTTTTTCTCGTTGCCAAACTTTCAGAACGGCCCCAAGGTTCACTCAGCCTCCTATAAAATTGAGTACCGGGTCTTTCCCGGGGGTAAAAGGCGGTCAGAGCGTGGTGCCGACCACACCACCTCATTCTAGTGCCGAGGTCACGGAAAGCATGGGGCTCTACCTCCATGCCCCCCAAGTGCCTTCATGGCATGTTACGGGGATACCTTTACCTTTTTATTATTATTATTATTATTATTATTATTATTATTATTATTAACTGTTTCCTTAAATTCAACTAGAATTTAAATCAAAATAAAATCAACAGTATAGACAGTGTTGAAGCTCTTGTTGTATTCTTTGACAATAAACTTTATTTTTGCAACCGCGTTGATTTCATAAAGGCATTATGGTCACACAATTAAAATGTTGAGTCTATTACGGTTAATAACTCATTCTTTCTTTACACATGATTCACTTTTAATACTTTACATCAGTGAGATAGAAACTTGAACATGCATCTGCAGTCTAGATTTCTGTTACAGCTGATTCAGCTACTGTACATTAGAAAGTATCCAACGTAAATTCACATAGTTACGTTAAAATGCTTTTCACGCGACTTAGTTCATACGTCTTATCTTCTTCGTGGCTATAATATTTTGTCTCGGCGCATAGTGCAGCATAGTATAGTATTTAATTTACTGTAACTAACAGCGACTGCGTTTTAAAATTACAACTCGGCAACGTTGCTTAAGCGAGAATGGCTCGTGTTCTTCTGGGCGGCGAAAAAGCCGCGAGCTCCATGAACTAAGTTGCATGAGAAGAGGAAGTTATAGTAAAAATTACTGCCAAATGATTGTGGGAAATTGAAAGTTTTTAAAGTGACACAATTGTGAAGACCATAACACCCTGTTTTTCAAGGTCCTTGAAAGCAATAACATAATCTGTGTAACGTTCATAAATAATATTAGCTTACGTGTGTCTATGAAAAGGTATGATAAGCCACAATCTTTCTATATAGCAAAAATTGTAAATCTCTCTTCACTATCTCCAAATGCAATAAAAAAGTCAGATTATATAGCAATAAAGTATAAACCTTTTACATTATACTGTATAACGGATTATCATTATTAATAAATATATTAGTAATACAGTTTCATGTTTTTTTTATTGGGTTATTTTACGACGCTTTATCAACATCTAGGTTATTTAGCGTCTGAATGAAATGAAGGTGATAATGCCGGTGAAATGAGTCCGGGGTCCAGCACCGAAAGTTACCCAGCATTTGCTCGTATTGGGTTGAGGGAAAAGCCCGGAAAAAACCTCAACCAGGTAACTTGTCCCGACCGGGAATCGAACCCGGGCCACCTGGTTTCGCGGCCAGACGTGCTAACCGTTACTCCACAGGTGTGGACAGTTTCATGTTATAAAGTGTTTAGAATACTCTTCTCGCTGTTAGCACTATATATAAAGTATAAAAATGTAGGAGTGCCATTTGAAATTTCAAAGTGGAGAGGCTGGGGGTGGGAGGTGAAATCTAAGATGCATTTAAGCCTCCTCAATATCTAAATTGACGGGTTTTTTGTTTAAATTGAATTCAATGTAAATAATTATTTATTTAGACTGGGAAGTTTTGAAATGAAAGCCCTGTATATTAACGAATTATTAATAATAATCCGTGGAAGCCACCGGTATAGCTCAGTCGGCTAAGGCACTTGCCTGCCGATCCGAAGTTGCGCTTGGACGCAGGTTCGATTCCAGCTTGGGCTGATTACCTGGTTGGGTTTTCCGAGGATTTTTTCCCAACCGTAAGGCGAATGTCAGGTAATCCATGGCGATCCTCGGCCTCGCCAAATACCATCTCCTTATCATCAAATTTCATCGACGCTAAATACCCTAGTGGTTGATACAGTGTACTTAAATAACAAACTAAAGAAAATAATAATCCGTGGAGCGACAGCCTATCAAAGGCCAAGATCGACCAGCCAGTTGCTGGCCTTACATCCACATACCTCAAAAGAGGTTAAGTATTAATCAGAACGGAAGTATCGTGTGGTTAACACGATGATTCCCCCATATATAGCTGGTTGTCGTAACCGAATTTCGCTACCTATCGTAGCTCCCCAAATTCACCACGATGCTGGGTGGGCAACGGTCCCATATACTAGCTGAAATTTAATGAAAAAATTTCTTCCTCACGAGAATTCAAACTACCGCGTATACCGTAACGCGAGTCCTCGATGCCTTGATACCAGCCCACCGCACAAAACCACTACGCAAGCAGCCCGCCCGTCCAGTGCGGTGACGTCGCGAGCTTGTTCCATGCGACACTGTGAAGCCCAGTGCGGTGCTGTGCGGAAGCAGCCCATAGGCTGGCCGTTGTGCAGGTCTCTGATCTGAACACAGTGAGATACTTTCTTGAAATATTCCCTTAAAGTTCATCAGTAGAACTTTGATACTTTCTGTAAAGTACCGGTACGGTAATTATTAGTCTACTTACTTACTTACTGGCTTTTAAGGAACCTGAAGGTTCATTGCCGCCCTCACATAAGCCCGCCATTGATCCCTATCCTGAGCAAGATTAATCCAGTCTCTATCATCATATCCCACCTCCCTCAAATCCATTTTAATATTATCTGCCCATCTACGTCTCGGCCTCCCCAAAGATCTTTTTCCCTCAGGACTCCCAACTAACACTCTATATGCATTTCTGGATTCGCCCATACGTGCTACATGCCCTGCCCATCTCAAACGTCTGGATTTAATGTTCCTAATTGTCAGGTGAAGAATATAATGCGTGCAGTTCTGTGTTATGTAAACGTTCTCCATTCTCCTGTAACTTTATCCTTCTTAGCCCCAGATATTTTAAGCACCTTATTCTCAAACACCCTTAACCTATGTTCCTCTCTCAAAGTGAGAGTCCAAGTTTCACAACCATAAAGAACAACCGGTAATATAACTGTTTTATAAATTCTAACTTTCAGATTTTTTGACAACAGACTGGATGATAAAAGCTTCTCAACCGAATAATAACAGGGATTTCCCATATTATTTATTCTGTGTTTAATTTCCTTCCGAGTATCATTTATATTTGTTACTGTTGCTCCAAGGTATTTGAATTTTTCCACCTCTTCAAAGGATAAATTTCCAATTTTTATATTTCCATTTCGTACAATATTCTCGTCACGAGACATAATCGTATACTTTATTATTATTATTATTATTATTATTATTATTATTATTATTTTATTATTATATTAAAATGGATTTGAGGAAGATGGGATATGAGGATAGAGACTGGATTAATCTTGCACAGAATAGGGACCGATGGCAGGCTTATGTGAGGGCGGCAATGAACCTGCGGGTTCCTTAAAACCATTTGTGAGTAAGTAAGTACTATTATTTTATTTCATTATTCATTTTAATACTGAGAAAAATATGTAATGTTACTGTATAAACAGCATTCACTGCGTGCAATAAAATTCAGTTCAAAACAAAACCATTAAATGCGTGGTACTTCTTTACAAAGACAAACAAATCTGGCGAACTACCGTTAAGTTCGATATAGCAGTAAACAAAAGGATTGAAGACGAAGAGGATAATGTAGTATTGGGAGTGCACGCAATTCAAAACACTCGTGTTTTCCCTGTGCCAATTGACAGCAGCTGTGACGGACATTATCACAACGTAATCAATAACCTCGCGCTGATTCTATTTCGATGGGCGAGGAGCCTCGTGTCATTATTTATGCGTGTCCGCAAGTCATGATTTACGCTTCCGATCTGCCCTGTCGACGGAAAGACGAGACGGCGACGCAGAGATTACGCAACGATGTGAAAGTGACGCACGCCTGGCCTATATCAGTCGTTCCACTAGCGATATGCGTGAACATACAGTATTTTGTGCAGAAGGAAGTTAGAGAGATTTCCTGCCTCATAAACTTCACTCGATTTTGCAAAAGATAAACTATTTTCGAGGATTCAACCAGTTAAAAACTACATTAAACCGATCACCAAATACATTTAGGTCAGTCTTAGGATTCTGTCTACACCAAATAGCATACAGTTCTTTCGGAATTATGAATATACTTCTAAATTACAGGATAAACAACACTTTAGCATACCGCTATAGAGGATTCCACTTTAAGAAAATAGCATTGAATGGAGGCTGTTCCAGCAACTATTTATAAGTATTTTTCTTGAGAAATGGGAATTAATTAGTTTCATTTAATACATAGAACATAATTTAATTGAGAACTAGATCGATTTCATATGCTAAAAGTGTGTTACACCTCTAAAATTACCATATATTTAATTTACGAATAACGGGGTAACAGCTAAATTGATGGAATAGTCTTCCGCTCTCTTGCCAAAGATCTCCGCTGAAAAACATAACAGACAAGTAGGGGTGGTACAGTTAAGGCTAAGATTTTACACTGTTAAAACACGCTTATTTGAAGAAGTACACAAAATTTAACTGTCAGCAAAACGACAAAGGTATTAGGTATGTATCTTAGGTTCTTGTTTGATTATAGTGTGAAGTTAATAATGGAAAAAGTGTGCTGTACATAATCCTAAATTTGTATTATAAGCACTTCTTAACATTTTTAATAACGGGAAAAGTGTGCTGCACATAATCTTAAATTTGTATTATAAGCGCTTCTTAACATTTAATAACGGTAAACGTGTTCTGAGCATAATCTTAAGTCTGTATTAAAAGCACTTCTTAACCCAATAAAATAAGTTTTATTATTATTATTATTATTATTATTATTATTATTATTCAAATACTTGGGATGTACTATAAGCAGTAGCATAAGCTGCTGTCAAGAAGTCAAAAGGAAGCTTTTATGAGAAAAAGGACCTCTAGAGAAATAACTAAGGAAGAGACTAGTGAAGTGCTCTGTGTGGAGTGTACCATTATATGGGGCAGAAACATGGACATTATGACGAAGTGAAGAGGAGCGAATAGAAGCATTTGAAATGTGGATATGGAGAAGGATGGAGCGTGTGAAATGGACAGACAGAGTAAGAAAAGAAGCTGCAAAAAGTGGATGAAGAAAGAATGATGCTGAAACTGATCAGAAAGAGGAAAAGGAATTGGCTGGGTCACTGGTTGAGAAGAAAGTGCCTTCTGAAGCATGCAGTGGAAGGAATGATGAACGGGAGAAGAGTTCGGGGCAGAAGAAGATATCAGATAACAGCCGACATTAAGGTAAATGGATCATATGCGGAGACTATGAGAAAGACAGAAAATAGAAAGGACAGGAGAATGCTGGGTTTGTAGTGAATACTTGCCCTTGGGCAGAACGCTATGAATGAATTATTATTATTATTATTATTATTATTATTATTATTATTATTTGTAATTGCAGTAACGTTTCAGGTCCCTAAAATTGTATTTTAATGCTTACTTTCGATCATTATGGAGCATAGTTGAGGTGTCTGAAAGTTGGTTAATGGCCTAAATATCCGAAGTCTAGTTATAATGTATATAAAATATAATGTACCGGTATGTTTTTGCAGACATCATTGTGGCATTAATAGGTTTTTTATCATTTCAACGGACTCAACGTACCTATCTTGTGCGATAAACTTGCTTGAACGCTGTACGTATTAGGAAGAGAGTGAGATAGAGATACTATACCTCACTCGTTCTACTAACGGAGGCATCTTGCGGCAACACTGTGTTAGCCAAGACCCGTAAGACCAATGCTTTTTTCTTAAGGTGGAATACTCTATAGGCAAAAATATTTTTATCGGCGAGCGGATCAACATAAGACAAGTTCAACAGCATTAACGTGAGCCTGCAGATAGGAGGAAGGTAGAGATGTTTCAAATAAGCTACTTGATTGTTTATACATATAACAGTTTCCAAAGTAGATAAAAGTTCAGTCAGGTATAAACAATTGTGACGAATCAAGGCTGCTTAACGTTCGGGACTTCGGGAGTGATCAATCTCGACGTCTCGAAACACTCACAAGCAGTCTTTACGTCAACGACGCGACGTATACAACATTGTCGTGCGGGTTTTCGGCTTTGCGGGCGCTGTTAGTCTTGCTTTCTCGATCGTTGTTCATCTCTACTTCGAACCCACACCCGAAAGCAGTCTCGGATCAGTATGCAAATGTACTATCACACAAGATGTGCTGGTTGCCCTCTATTTCTCTTCCCCTTCTTACACAAGTCATTTTCATTTCATTATATCTTTTTTCCCTGCAATTTTTCATTCTTCCAGACTTGCTGTCTCTTTCGTTTTCTTTCTGCTTCTCTCTGCAATCTAACAAGTTAATGCATATCATGTATTTAAATGGAGTAGTAATATTTTTCAATTTATTTAAAGTAGAGTAAGCATCGCAACTCTGAAGGTATAAAAAGTAACCATGTTTCTGTTCCTCGTGTTTCAGCAGTGTCCTTAAAATTTAAACGTCATCTGTGTATACACACCACGGGCGCACTCTTACTCTTTCTTCTCGAGACTACCCCCGTATCCTCAACTAGGTCACGTGAAGGAGAAAATTCATTAACTTCCTTACCTACCTTTTTATACAACCGGAAAAGGAAACTAGTTTCTTTGCCCGTGAAATATTTATCTGGTGACTTTTATTATCTAAAGTACATAATAGCGTGGTATGACGTGTTTTAATTACATTGCATCCACCTTATCGCAGTCATAATGCAGTGTTGGATTGCGTTTTAATAGCAATGAGGCAATGTCGTTAAATCAACTACTGCAATACTATCTTCATAGTACTGTATTTATACGGTGTGAATACACTTCTGGAGTGCATCAGTGACAACTTTACCTTTTCGTATTTAGTATCAACAACGGTAACAACAAAAACAACGATACAGGATGTAATGGGTATAAGTGCCGTCCTTTTCACAGTCGTCGGGGACGGTCTACGGCAGGCATGTCAATTGATGCCCACAGAAGCGCGCGCTTTAGAGCCCAGGAGAGCCTGAGCGCTTTACAGCGGAAAGGAAAGAGACAGACGAAAGAGGTGGTATATGCCGCTTGGTGGAGCTATATTCAGGGATGGCCAGCAATGATTCAATAGATAAAGGGAAGAGAACTTATTAAAACTGTATTCATGTTAATTTTTAGATTTGCCTGAGAAGTATAAGTGCATTATAAGAATGTAAGTTTTAATTTTAATGCTCATTTTTCACAAGTTTGACTTTTTTATTCAAAAGAAATATTTTCTCAACTTTTCGTATAGAAAAGTGAAATTTTCAGGTATAGGCCTATTTATTTAGTAGCCTTACAGAATGTTTTCGTAAATCTAATATACTGTACCGTATATACGTATTACTGAAGATAGTGTATTGAAAATTTTGAAAATATTCGCATGGAAATTGTTTGTAAGGAAATGAATTAAAAAAGCAACTACTGTTACATCATAAGCAAAAGATACGTGCCCATGTGTTGTAAAAATGTCAGCTCTATACCTTCAGCAGATTTCGAGAAAATAATTTAATATTCTGATGATAGGAAGTTGCTCACAAATATCACCTTAAAAGCATAATGTGATAATAGTTTTGTTATGTAATATTAGTTACACTTGAAACAGATACAGTACCTAGGTAACTTTGCTTTGTGCTCTAATATTGTTTTGATTACTTTATTGATTACTTTTGTAAGGCTAAAGATACCATCAATATAAATTCCAACTTATCATGTCATACTCAATCTCTTTCTTTTGAATATCACTTTCTTTATGAATGATGTGTTTCATCCACTTAATACAGTATAATATTATACTACTATGGAATTTAAGTGAATATTCCTTCTTAACTCTCTATTATGTTATTAAGATTTAAAACACAAGTGCAATATTAAGAAATCAGTGTTAGTACTTTTGATTTACAGACAATATAGATAATATTAAACACAAAGAAGGCATACAAAAATAAAGACATAAAATTTTACGTTCCGTTTGAAGTTTGTGCATCACCGTTTTCTTAATCCAACAGGTTGCTTATTCATAGGCCTATACACAACCCTTCCTCTTTCCTTACTTAGCGCTTGCTGTCCGCGCACGACGTCAAGGTCAGAAAAATGCGCTTGCTTTGACATCACTGGTCTACGGGATAAAAAAATGTTCATACAACATAAGGTCAAAACTTGATAGTTTTCCCAGAAAAAATATTTCTTCTCTTATTTTATTTCCGTTATATTGCTTATATCGTTAGTAAAATTACGAATTTACATCAATAGGTAGATCTAGCAGAGGTTTAATATTAGTTTAAATAAATATTTGTGTGTTCTATTACGTTTTCGTGAAATTAAATAAAAATACAAGCTTAAATTTTTTAATATTCTGGCGTGAGAGACGTGGCAATGTTTAGCAGGCAATACTCTGCATAGACGTAAGTACGAGTCGGCGGAGTTCAAGTTCCCTGTCCATAGGTATACTGCCGAGGCGATGACAGTTCAGTACAGGGTATTCAATAAACAACTTACAATGTCATTCACAGTTTAGGAATACCATATGTTATTAATTTATGGAGAAAGTCGTCGTAATTGAAGTGAGGCAAGAAGGATGTACCATCAACATTTTCCTCAAAGAAGGTTACCTAATCGGCGAAATTTTGTAGCAGTTTGTCAACGATTATTAGAAACTAGAAGTCTCTTACCCCGTTTCGAAAATCACACAACCAGAAATTTGTTTAAAAATGATACTCCTTCACGGAAGCGGGAGAGATTAAAATGTTGCATTAGAAAAAAAGTTCGTGAGATTTTGTGCAGAAAACCATTATTGTTTATTTTTTAGACGTACAATTAAAAATGGAGCAATATTGTGATATAATATTCTATTAACGAGATTGAAAGTTTGTATATGCTGCTCGTTTTATGTAAACAACAGTATTCCCATGGTCCGTTCCTGCATTAGAACAGAGCATCTGTTTTGTACCGGTATGTCTGTACAGACCGATTATTTAGCTCTGACAGTTCGACGACGCGAAAGAGGGGAAGAAATAGGAGTAGTGGGGAGAGCTCCGGAGTAGAGATAAAGGTGAGCGGTCAGTAAAGGAATGCAGTACAGCTAAACTGTACTAGAAACATACCGTTCTACCGCACGCATGACGTCCGATCGCTCTGAAGGCAAGCGACTGACTAACTCAAACACTCCTTGGCATAACTAAATGGACTCGCCTGACCCAGGCGCACATTGCCGGCGACTGTCAGGGCTAAATAATCGTACTGTACCCGCTTGAACTGTTCGTGTACTTCTAAATCCCCTCCTTCCCGCTTCAGCTGTACTGTATACTTCTAAGCTCCCTTCTCCCCATCCAGCAACGTTGCAAAACGTCTAATATTGTAAACTTTAATAATTAGTTAAATTTTGCAATTAAAAAAAATTGTAAGGACATGTTTTCTTCCTTATGACATGGATAATCATCAGTAAAATAATAGCACTTATACCTCTTACACTCTGTATATTCTGGTTGTTTAGATCAGAAATGAATCGTAGTTACATAATTTTTTTGAAATTCATACTTTCGGCCTCAGTTTGTGTCTTGTTTTCATTAATAATACATATTAATCTTAGGCTATTTGCTGTTTCTGTTCTGGTAGCTACATATGAATTTTTAAATACGTGAGAAGAATGCGTGAGGAAAGATTACCCAGAAATATGTTGGAATAGTGTCCACCTGAGAGAAAAAATGAGAAAGAAGCCTCGAAAATTATGAATAAAGGGCGGGGAAAAATACCTTGCAATCATGTTTGGGCATAGAGGAACATTATTTGTTTTGGTATTGAGTGATAGCGGCCAGAGAATAACATAAACAGAGGACTGGTTAAGATGCATAGACTACTGCACTTTCACTGATACAGTCCGGCAGGAGAAAAATGACACATCGACATACGATATAATATGTTCTATTATGACGTGTAATGATGTAATAATTCTCAACCATATCTAAAAAATAAGTCTAACGCCTGCGATTTAATTATGCAGTAAGCATGAATGATAAATTGACACATCTACGAATATCATTCTATTGACTTAGCTACCTTGAAAAGGGGGTGCGCGCGATAGCGACGCGGTTACGGCGTAACGCTTGTAGCCGGGAGGTAGCGGGTTCGATTCCCGATGGGGTCACGGATTTTTCCATTGATCTAATCCTTCCAGCCGCACTATGGCCCTGGGGTCTACTCAACCTCTTATCCTCTTATAGAAATGAGTACCAGGAACATTTTCTTGGGGGTAAAGGCGGCAGGCACGTAGGATTGACACTCCTACTGCCATTACATGCCGATTGTCTGTAAAGGTGGGGGCCTTAATCTCTCGCCCCAACCTCTGGGCCGTCTTGGCCTGTCATGGGGTTGCCTTTACCTTTACCTTTACCTTTACCTTAAAAAGGAGGGAAGAGAAGTCATCCATCATCCGTACTATTGCAGTGAATAACAATATACGAGTACAAGCGATAATTGTCAAATGTAAAGTTCCTGCGGTTGCTAAGGCAGTGTTTATATTGCGAGACAGATCTTTCGACGTCACACGACGTGATAGGTGCGTATTTAAAATAGGACGCATCACTCAAATTTTAATGTTCTTCACTCTGTAGTCCACAATTAGCCAAATAATAACCACTGTTCTTTTGCAGAAGACTCCTTGACTTTTGTAGTAACTAGGCCAGGTTCTAACTGGTTAATGGTATTAGAGGGTTTATCCACAATGTCTAAAGTCTTTCCCATGTCCAATGTCGATGTCTCCGGAAGTTTTATAGTTTTTGGCAAACTTTCAAAATTATATTGAATGACTGTTACATATTCTGATAAATTTTGATAAATTATAGAATTTTCTAAATACAAAGAAAGCCCAGTCACTTGATAGGAAATACAAAGTGATGAGAAGTATTCCTGACAAACATTATTCCAAATGAATGTATTCAGAACTTTATATTTAATGGCAATATTTGTTTAGGCTCTTACACAGTCATAATGCATCCAGACATAGTTACAACACCGATAATTGTACATATTCTGTTCTTTTGTCTTCAGGGACTGTGCAATTTCTTTGTTGTTATGTTTCTGTCAATAATTATTTTCTCATCCTATAACAGTAACGTCTGTGTGCTTTCAATTCTCTCTAGTTTAAACCCATCTAGCGGCTTTATGTCTGATTAAATCCTAACAAACTGTTCAGCAATGCATGTAGACTAATACGAGTAACTATTTACACATCCTGCTATAGAAATTATCTTCTTTTTGTGAAGGTTTGGGCATTGCTGCTCCATTCCGAGAATTATTATTATTATTATTATTATTATTATTATTATTATTATTATTATCCACATTTAAACTATTTAGGGCCGTATTCATAGACATTTTTAGCGCGGGTTTTCGGTGGATGATCAGCGTTTTTCGTATTCATAAACCAGTGTTAGCGATAGGATATGATTTGAATTCTGTACTAGTAACCAGTGGATAGCCGGGGCTAGCTTAGTACGCTCGTAGCGCGTGCTGCGAAATGTTTATGAATACCACCCTTATAGACCAATACACGTTTCTAAACAAAATGAATATGAAGACGTAAGAAAAGAGGTCCAGAGCACGTTCAGTATAATATAAATATGTCTATATGTACAAGATAATTGGAAAGAATACAAATTATGCATGAAATATTTTCTGACTGCCAAATATTGTGGCAAATGTAATACTTGAGGAGACAGAGAAATTAATTTAAATTGAGGCGGTTAGAAGCAAAAGGATGTAATTGACATTTCTAAGAAAATGATTTAAGTGCATCCAGGGTAAACTAAAACATTTAAAATGTCAGTGGTAAAGGGATATATAGACCTGTTTTAACCATATCGCACATTAACATTTAAAATTAAAACTTCACGGAATTTACGAATGCTTAGTAACTTAATGGTTGAGAGATGTTGGACATCAGGAGAAGAGATGAAGATCAATTTGAAATGTAGGTGAGACATACAAAATTTGTTTATACAGTGTGTAAGGGGTATAAGTGCCATTATTTTAACTGATGATTATTCATGTCATAAGAAAGAAAACTGTCTTTACAATTTTTGTTCTAATTGCAAAATTTAATTAATTATTAAAGTTTACAATACTAGACGTTTTGCAACATTGCTGGATGGGGAGGAGGGGGTTTACAAGTACACAGTACAGTTCAAGCGGGGAGGAAGGGGGTTTACAAGTACACAGTACAGTTCAAGCGGGTACAGACATACCGGTACAAAACAGATATTCTGTTCTTATGCAGGAGCGGACCATGACAATACTGTTTACATGAAACGTTAAGCAAATACAAACTTTCAATCACATTAATAGAACATTATGGTAAATTTACATTTTATGTAACAATATTGCTCCATTTTTTATTGTACGTCTAAAAAATAAACAATAGGCCTATTGGTTTTCGGCACAAAATCACACGAACTTTTTTCTAATGCAACATTTTAATCTCTCCCGCTTCCGTTAAGCCGTATCATTTTTAAACACAATTCGATTGTGTGATTTTCGAAACGGGGTAAGAGACTTCTAGTTTCTAATAATCGTTGAGAAATCGCTACTAAAGTTCGCCGATTAGGTAACCTTCTTTGAGGAAAACGTTGACGGAACATACTTCTTGCCTCACTTGAATTATGACGACGTTCTCCATAAATTAATAACAATGATATTCCTAAACTGTGAATGACATTGTAAGTTGTTTATGGAATACCCTGTACTGAACTGTCATCCGCTCGGCAGTATGCCTATGGACAGGGAGCTTAAACTCTGCTGACTCGTACTTTCGTCTGTGCAGAGTACTGCCTGCTGAACACGTTGCCACGTCTCTCACGCCAGAATATTAACAAATTTAAGCATGCATTTTTATTTAATTTCACGAGAACGTAATAGAACACACAAATATTTATTTAAACCAATATTAACTCCTTCCTAGATATATCTACTGATGTAATTGTTTTCGTAATTTTACTATTGATATAAGCAGTATAACGCAAATAAAATAAGAAAATAAATTTTTTTTCTGGGAAAACTATCACGTTTTGACCCTATGTTGTATGGAAATTTTTTAATCCTGTAGATCGTCCTCGACGACTGTTAAAAGGACGGCACTTATACCCCTTACACCCTATAGGCCCTATAAAAATTTTTCCTTCGTAAATAACCTTTGTGCGAGATGGTGCGTATTTCCTCGGTTTCCGCACAAAACCAATCCGCGGAAAATGTAAAATTCCACATTCAGTATTCCCAACCTAACACACATAACAATTTCCCTCTTCTTACCGCTTAAGTGGCATATTGATTTTACTGCTTTAGGCTTTTAACATATTATTTTTAGAGACGTTCAATATAGTAATAATTATAAATTGGAAACTTACCACTGCAATTTCACATAAATTGCACTGTGAATTATTGTTTTTAAATATTTGCAAAAATTAAGTATACTCTACAACTCCACTAAAGTTACTGCATTCGTGATGCAAGTAACATTAAGGAAGCCGTGAAAAAATCAACAAGATTCCAGATGCCGATGTTATTACTGCAATATGTTATATAAATAATATTGTTAAAATATTAAAATGAAAAATAAATCATTACATAACTTTACCGTTTGTTTTAAGTTCACATTTATAGACTGGGGGGGGGGGGAAGACAGACGTATATCACGGCTTGCTGGAGTATAGTAAACACAGAAAACATTTTAAAGCAACAATGTTGAAGATAGATTTTTTGTTTTGCAAATTTGCCGTCATTGAACAGAAACCAAGATGGAGATTTCATTGCAACTAATTAGAAATTCCTCTTTCAGGTATGTAATAAACGATCTTCGCACAAAATAATGTACGATACACTACGTTTCGCTTTTTCAAACTTTTCCTCGAACATGAAAACTTCAACATACCGCTCTTGTAACGCATATTACTATTTTTTGTATCGGTTTGTTAAATGCACTTCAAACAGGAAAATAAACAATAACACTGAACGAAATAATAACCTGAGGTGTAGTATATGGGTTATAATTATTAACTTTGCAAGAAATAAAATCCAGCACTCGCGCTAGAATAATGATATGTTTCTTGTACAAAGGTTAATAAAGCACACATCTGTCCTTGTAATGTGACTTGATGGAAAGCAAGACGATCAGGCTGGTATCTTGTTCAGGTCCAGTCGTTCAAGGACGAAAACGACGCAAGACGTACAGTATGTACAAATGTAGGGGACATGTGCACTTAAAAAAGGAATTCCAATAGCTGCGTCAACCGTGAATTAAGTCTAATTGAGACAAAAACACATTCTCCCAAGCTGAGATTTAAAAGGCACGACGTAGCAAACAATGAACGGATGTACACAGACACACACACACACACGCCAGATGCCGAGAGCACTGGAAACAACTCGATAGATGGAGGGCACTACTCATTAGTTAACACGTCATTCCAAGCACAAGGTAATGATTGCTCTGTTATAACAGTGATGCAAATTTCATTTGTGCGAGATCGTGCGTATTTGCTTGCTTTCCGCACAAAACCAATACGCGGTAAGTGTGAAATACCACATTCAGATTCCCAACGTAACACACATAACAATTTCCCTCTTCTTACCGCTTAAGCGCCATATTCATTTTTCTGCTTTAGGCTTTTAACATATTATTTTTAGAGATGTTTAACATAGTGATAATTATAAATTGGAAACTTACCACTGCAATTTCACCTAAATTGCACTGTTAATTACTGTTTTTAAATATTTGCAAAAATTAAGTAAACTCTACAATACCACAAAAGTTACTGCATTTGTAATGCAAGTAACATTAAGGAAGCCGTGAAAAAATCAACAAGATTCCAGATGCCGATGTTATTACTGCAATATGTTATATAAATAATATTGTTAAAATATTAAAATGAAAAATAAATCATTACATAACCTTACCGTTTGTTTTAAGTTCGCATTTATAGACTGGGGGAAAAAAAGACAGACGTATATCACGGCCTGCTGGAATATAGTAAACACAGAAAACATTTTATAGCAATAATGTTGAAGATAGATATTTTAGTTTTTAAAAGTTGCCGTCATTGAACAGAAATCAAGATGGAGATTTCATTGCAAGTAATTAGAAATTCCTCTTTCAGGTATGTAATAAACGATCTTCGCACAAAATAATGTACGATACACGAGCGGTATGTTTGTTTTCATGTTCTCGGAAATTAAAAAAGCTCAACTACGTTTCGCTTTTTCAAACTTTTCCTCGAACATGAAAACATCAACATACATTCATACACCGAGTATGTATTTCATATCTGTCATTAGTAGACATCGAATGTTTAGGAAAATGCCTATTTTATTTGAATGTTCATATTAAAGGCTTTTAGTAAATGTGTATGAATCATGGGAAATGAAGCATTCTGATAAAATTTGATCTTGCCTTTTTTTTTTTTGCCGTTTCCGCCTTTTTTTACTTTAATGTGTTCTTTTTTTTCCCTTTTGTTGCTTTTATGTATACCATTTTTTGCCTTTTTCTTTATATGACTACGCACTCAACAATACTTGATTTATTCCTGCGTTCGAAACTAAGGAAATTGCAGTTCTTCTAGTAGCCATAGATATGGGACACCCTGTTGCAATGCAGCGTTCTTGTTTCACTTACTCCGGAATCGACCTTATTCTTACCCAGCACTGACCTACCCATTTAATTCCTGGCTTAGTTGCCTCATGAGTAATGCCTTATTGGTGTCACTTGTGAGGTTCAAACCTGTCTTCGTACAGTTGACTAAACAACAAACATAAGTTTTAGTCGAATACGAGAAGCGTTGGATTTCCACGCTGATAACCCGATTTCGAAACCCGGTGAGTCCAACTATAATTTGTGATGGACAAAGACGGTGCTTGTTGGTAGGACTTCGCCGCTCTACTGACGTCCCATTATTGTTACATTAATCATCGTCACACTAATTTTGTCCAATAAACGCAACAGAAGTTTGTGCGTTAATCTTGAAAAGTTGCTTGCTTATTGTTAACTCAAATTATGGACTTGAACTTGAGGATGAATAAGTACAGGTGAAACAAATCCATAGAACAGTGAAACTGCTTTTCTAGTGTACTTTGTTAAGTTACTTATGGTCTTATGGATGTTTACTTTATGAATTATGGATGATTCAATATAATTTCAGTGCCTTTTATTGCCCTATTTTTGTTGTTTTTAGAGCCTTTTTAGACGTCTAAAATACGATTTTTAGTGCCTTAACTTCCGATGTCTAGTTATAAGATATTCGTAATAGAAATCTTTTATGTCATATACAGAGTAAACCCTAAGTAACGTCATTAATTTCAGGGGTTTATTCTTTGAGATATTTCAAACAAAAAAGGTTTAATTCAATTTTGCTCGGTTTTGCTTTCTTTTCGAGATAAAGATTGTTTTGTAGCGTGTTTTGGAAAAGCCATTGATTTAATTCCCAATATGTTCAGCCAATTTAAGAAAGCAGGGTATTATGAGAATAAATGATTTAAAGAATTTTAGTTTTGTCCTTTAAACATGCAGGAATTTGGTCCGAACAAATGTAACATTTTAAAATTCCTTTTCAGAACGAAAAGTTCTATTAGATCAGATCAAATTTCTGCACATTTAAAGGGCAAAACTAAAATTATTTCAATCATTTATTATCATAATACACTGCTCTCTTAAATTACAGACCATATTGGAAAATAATTCAGTAGCTTTCCCAAAATGCGCTATCCTCCTGAGTCCTGAGACATTTGTTGTTTTAAGGTTCAATATAATTCTACACTTAAAAAAAATTATTTATTTATTTAATCTGGCAGAGCTAAGCCAGTGGCCTTCTCTTCCGCCCAGCCAGACTCTAATTCTAATTGAATACAATTGGCTTACATAGTTATTACATTAATATTTAGCCGTAAAAGAATATGAAAGTGAATAATGAAAGTAAAAGTAAATAATGGAAGTTAGATAAGGACAAATAAAGAATTATAATAATAATATTTGTTTATAAAATTAAGCAGAAAAATTATTTAAATAATTTAATACAGTATATAAAACTAAATATAAATATTTACATACGGAATACTAAATAAATTTTACAAGAGAAAGAGTTCATCCAAAGGGCTGGACAAGGGAAGAGTACCCAAAACGCTCATTGCATTTCCGCGTTGAATTGCAATACTTAAACGTTGACGCAAATAAGTAGTGCAACGACGATCACGGGTAATGGAGATGAAAATTTGGACAATTTGAGATACCAAAACTTTAGCGTCATGAGTCCAAGGACCGGAGGTCTCCACAGCAAAGGGGACAAATATATAATTGTACAAAAGATGAGCATAATTACTTTTTTTTCACGGCTAATTCAGCAGCAGATGCTGCGCGTCTGCAGGTATTCGGTAAGTGAGATGGATCTAGAGTGTCAACGCAAGTGGAGTCCCAAATTAAAGATTTTCCTCTAGACCAGGCATGTCAAAACCCTGCACATTGTGCACTGGTCTCTGTGCAATGTGCAGTTCCTATTCCCCTACCTGGAGGGAGTGAATCGGCTTGGAGGGGAACGCGACAGGGCTGTACATTACCTGCAGTAGCAGAACAGCTTTGGTTTCAGTAACACAGATCAGTACGGGTACTCATTGAGCTGTGATTGTGAATGCGTTATGAAAATAAAGTGAGGAGTCACAGATATAACGAAGAAGAGAAATCACGAATCGTATAACGTAACTGTTATGATGTTTTTCTCAGCCAACAGTAATTATTTTAAAATGAAAGGCTTTCATCATATCATGTGGACCTAATAGTGATGTGAAAATTTAAATCAGATTAGTAAAGTTCTCAAAATATGATATTCACCAGCTCTTATTTCTTAATTAGTACTCTCACGGCAAGACAAACATGACAATGATGTTGTTTTGGAGTCTGTACTAACACAGCCATCAATGGTTAGACGACTTACAACTTTTATTTGATAAGCTGACAATTGATGAGAATATTGAGTGAAGAATACATGTGAGGGTCTTGAGGTTGTAAGGGAAGGAAGAAAGGAACTATTTGTAAAGCGAAAAAATTGTCTCGAAAAATAATATATAGTGGTGAATTTTCCATCTCACGTTACTATATTATCTTAATATACTTACGTTAATAAATCTTTAAACCTGACATAAAGAAAATGTCCTCGCTTCACAGCTTGTGAAGTACTCTTTTAACTCAATTCAGTAACGCTACCAACTTGCTGATATTTGCTCAACGTTTTCCAAATAAACTATATATAAATTTAAATTCAAGCTTAATTTATCCAATTTATTAATAATAATGTGAATTTATATTAATATACAGCAAGGAAATGATTCCAGTGTAAAAGCCTCACAATGTCCTATTGCATGTAATTGGGAGTAAAATATTTTCTTTAACATTTGTGCACCAATGGTCCCAATAATGCTTGAGGAACAATGAAAGGGTATTACTGTGAAATAATCAGTACCTACTATGTAAAATGAAGTACTGTGTTCGTTTTTTGTTGTTTCGAAATTACTGCAATACTTATATTTTCTTCAAATACTGTATACAAATCGTGTAAATAAATTATTCTTTACAAACGACTGCTTTGTGAATTGTAACTGAGTAAGTCTATTGTTTCTTGTGTTACAATTATTGTCAAATATAAACACTGACAATAATTGTGTTTTTTCCTTCTGCTAAGTATGTTTATAATGTCCAAATGTTAATTTAATTGAACACTAGAAGTGCAGAATAGATTCTGTACATCCCTCCCGCTAAGAACTGGAAAGAGCAACACGTGAATGACGCAATCTGCACAGACCGGCGTTCCGCGCACATACACTGCACTTTCAGTATCTGATTTCTGACATGCCTGCTCTAGACCATGGAATTAAGGTGAGACCATCAGGCCATTTACCATCCGCGCGACTAATACCTGGTGGTTCCAAAACAGACGGGATGCCACAAGAAGTCAGAGATCTTTTAATGATATCATCGAGTGATGTATGTCTGGGAATGCGACCCTTGCTCCTCTCACAGCTGAGTGCATGATGGCCGTAAATATCAGCAATTCCTCCGCAAATACATTGATGTGGCTGGCAGAGTTTACAACCAAGGCGTAAAGCCATTGCGATTTTAAAGGATGTACTATCTATTAGAGTGCCGATGTGAGGAGAAGGTAATGCGTGTAACCAAGCTCCAGACTCGCTCTCTTGAAGAGCTAGGAGACGTGCAATGTCTTGTTCGGATTTGAAAGAAGAAAGGAGTTCATAAAAAATTTTTTGGGAAAAGATAACGTCCCACTGCTTTTGAAATTCAGGATGGGCAGGAGGATGAGTGGTTTGTGAGGAAGTATACCAACTAGTCAGAGCATCACGCACATGACAGATTTCAGTTGCATCACTGTATGAAGGAAAGATATGTAATGTTAGTGAGACAATAATAAACATTGGTAAGAAATAGTAGTAGCAGCAGCAGCAGCAGTAGTAGTAGTAGTAGTAGTAGTAGTAGTAGTAGTAGTAGTAGTAGTAGTAGTAGTAGTAATAATAATAATAATAATAATGACATAATTTAAATATTTATTCTGTGATATAACAATTAAACATTGAGAAACTTTTAACAGCTATATTTGTTAACGGGAATTGTTAAGAAACTATTTCCTTAGTCTTTTCTTAAATTGGTTTGATGTCCGACAGTCTCTGACATTACTCGGTAAGGAATTCCAAAGTCGAAGAACAGCCACAGTGAAAGAAGATGAATATGAGGACATTCTGTGGGAGGGAATGGATAATATTGAGGAGTATTGTGATCGTGTCATTGACATGAGAAAAGATGCTGAAAAAATTCTGCAGGGTACAGTCAGGTCACAAATGCAGGTATATCATACTATACTCCGGGTCTCTGCACATAATCTAATATCATAATCATGTATGAAGTAGGAGTACAGTATACTATACTCTCAGGACTCAGGAGGTTATGAAATGTTTAATGTAAAATATTTTTCCGCCCGAAAAGGAAACAAAAACGATCAAAATTGTATGAAACTTTGTTGTTTGATATATCTAAAAGAATAACGCCTTGAAATTAATTAAATTACTTACGGTTCATACTGTATAAGCTTGCGTATAATATACATAAAATCATACAGACTATAACAACGCAAGTTTTATAGACTCTGAGGATTATAGAGG